>NC_057810.1:301576612-301851661 GCF_018294505.1 Triticum aestivum | reverse complement strand
TCGTACTACGAAAATCATCTGAAACTTCCTGAAACCATTCCGATATCCGAATGCAACATTCCAATATATCAATCTTCACCAAATGACCATTTTGAGAATCCTCGTCATGTCCGTGATCTCATCCTGGACTCCGAACAAACTTTGCTCACCAAAACACATAACTAATAATACAAATCATCATCGAATGTTAAGCGTGCGGACCCTACGGATTCGAGAACTATGTAGACATGATCGGGACACATCTCCGATCAATAACCAATAGCGGAACCTGAATGCTCATATTGGTTCCCACATATTCTACGAAGATCTTTATCAGTCAAACTGCATAACAACATACGTTGTTCCCTTTGTCATCTATATGTTACTTGCCCGAGATTCGATCATTGGTATCTTTATACCTAGTTCAATCTCATTACGGGAAAGTCTCTTTACTCATTCCATAATGCATCATCCCCGTAACTAACTCATTATTCACATTGCTTGCAAGGCTTATAGTGATGACCATTACCGAATGGGCCCAGAGATACCTCTCCGATACATGGAGTGACAAGTCCTAATCTTGATCTATGCCAACCCAACAAACACCTTCAGAGACACCTGTAGAGCATCTTTATAGTCACCCAGTTACGTTGTGACTTTTGATAGCACACAAAGTGTTCCTCCGGTATTCGGGAGTTGCATAATCTCATAGTCACAGGAACATGTATAAGTCATGAAGAAAGCAATAGCAACAAAACTTAACGATCATTATGCTAAGCTAACGGATGGGTCTTGTCCATCACATCATTCACTAATGATGTGATCCCGTTCATTAAATGAGAACACATGTCTATGGCCAGGAAACATAACCATCTTTGATTAATGAGCTAGTCAAGTAGAGGCATACTAGGGACACTTTGTTTTGTCTATGTATTCACACATGCACAAAGTTTCCGGTTAATACAATTCTAGCATGAATAATAAACATTTATCATGATATAAGGAAATATAAATAAAAACTTTATTATTGCCTCTAGGGCTTCCTTCAGTCTCCCACTTGCACTAGAGTCAACAATCTAGATTACATAGTAATGATTCTAACACCCATTGAGTCTTGGTGCTGATCATGTTTTGCTCGTGGAAGAGGCTTAGTCAACGGGTTTGCAACATTCAGATCCGTATGTATCTTGCAAATCTCTGTGTCTCCCTCCTTGACTTGATCGCGGATGGAATTGAAGCATCTCTTGATGTGTTTGGTTCTCTTGTGAAATCTGGATTCCTTTGCCAAGGCAGTTGCTCCAGTATTGTCACAAAAGATTTTTATTGGACCCGATGCACTAGGTATTACACCTAGATCGGATATGAACTCCTTCATCCAGACTCCTTCTTTTGCTGCTTCTGAAGCATCTATGTACTCTGCTTCACACGTAGATCACGCCACGACGCTTTGCTTGGAACTGCACCTACTGACAGCTCCACCATTCAATATAAATACGTATCCAGTTTGCGACTTAGAGTGATCCAGATCAGTGTCAAAGCTTGCATCGATGTAACCATTTACGACAAGCTCTTTGTCACCTCCATAAACGAGAAACATATCCTTAGTCCTTTTCAGGTATTTTAGGATGTTCTTGACCGATGTCCAGTGATCCACTCCTGGATTACTTTGGTACCTCCCGGCTAAACTTATAGCAAGGCACACATCAGGTCTGGTACACAACATTTCATACATGATAGAACCTATGGCTGAGCCAAAGGAAATGACCTTCATTTTCTCTCTATCTTCTACAGTGGTCGGGCATTGAGTCTGACTCAACTTCACACCTTGTAACACATGCAAGAACCCTTTCTTTGACTGATCCATTTTGAACTTCTCCAAAACTTTATCAAGGTATGTGCTTTGTGAAAGTCCAATTAAGCGTCTTGATCTATCTCTATATATCTTGATGCCCAATATATAAGCAGCTTCACCGAGGTCTTTCATTGAAAATACTTATTCAAGTATCCTTTTATGCTATCCAGAATCTGTATTATTTCCAATCAACAATATGTCATCCACATATAATATTAGAAATGCTATAGAGCTCCCACTCACTTTCTTGTAAATACAGGCTTCTCCAAATGTCTGTATAAAACCATATGCTTTGATCACATTATCAAAGCATATATTCCAACTCCGAGAGGCTTGCACCAATCCATAAATGGATCGCTGGAGCTTGCACACTTTGTTAGCACCTTCTGGTTGCATCATATACAACTCTTCTTTAATAAGTCCATTAAGGAATGCAGTTTTGACATCCATTTGCCAAATTTCATAATCATAAAATGCGATAATTGCTAACATGATTCGGACAGTCTTAAGCATCGCTACGGGAGAGAAGGTCTCATCATAGTCAACTCCTTGAACTTGTAGAAAACCTTTCGCAACAAGTCGAGCTTTATAGACAGTAACATTACCGTCAGCGTCAGTCTTCTTCTTGAAGATCCATTTATTTTCAATGGCTTGCCGATCATCAGGCAAGTCCACAAAAGTCCACACTTTATTCTCATACATGGATCCCATCTCAGATTTCATGGCCTCAAGCCGTTTCGCGAAATCTGCGCTCATCATCGCTTCCTCATAGTTTGTTGGTGCATCATGGTCTAGTAACATGACTTCTAGAATAGGATTACCGTACCACTCTGGTGCGGATCGTACTCTAGTTGACTTGGTAGTAACTTGATCTGAAGTTTCATGATCATCATCATTAGCTTCCTCATTAATTGGTGTAGGAATCATTGGAACTGATTTTTGTGATGAACTACTTTCCAATTCAGGAGAAGGTATAAATACCTCATCAAGTTCTACTTTCCTCCCACTCACTTCTTTTGAGAGAAACTCCTTCTCTAGAAAGGATCCATTCTTAGCAACGAGTATCTTGCCTTCGGATCTATGATAGAAGGTATACCCAACAGTTTCTTTTGGGTATCCTATGAAGACGCATTTCTCCGATTTGGGTTCGAGCTTATCAGGTTGAAGCTTTTTCACATAAGCATCGCAACCCCAAACTTTAAGAAACGACAGCCTATGTTATCTTGCCAAACCACAGTTCATATGGTGTCATCTCAACGGATTTAGATGGTGCCCTATTTAACGTGAATGCATCCGTCTCTAAAGCATTACCCCAAAACGATAGCGGTAAATCAGTAAGAGACATCATAGATCGCACCATATCTAAGAAAGTACGGTTACGACGTTCGGACACACCATTAATGCTGTGGTGTTCCAGGTGGCGTGAGTTGCAAAACTATTCCACATTGTGTCAAATGAAGACCAAATTAGCAACTCAAATATTCGGCTCTGCAATCAGATCATAGAAACTTTATTTTCTTGTTATGATGATTTTCCACTTCACTCTAAAATTCCTTGAACTTTTCAAATGTTTCAGACTTATGTTTCGTTAAGTAGATATACCCTTATCTGCTCAAATCATCTGTGAAGGTCAGAAAATAACGATACCCGCCACGAGCCTCAACACTCATCGGACCGCATACATCGATATGTATTATTTCCAATAAGTCAGTAGCTCGTTCCATTGTTTCGGAGAACGGAGTTTTAGTCATCTTGCCCATGAGGCATGGTTCGCAAGCATCAAGTGATTCATAGTCAAGTGATTCCAGAAGTCCATCTGCATGGAGTTTCTTCATGTGCTTTACACCAATATGACCTAAATGGCAGTGCCAAAATAAGTTGCACTATCATTATTAACTTTTCATCTTTTGGCTTCAATATTATGAATATGTGTATCACTATGATCGAGATCCAACAAGAATAGACCACTCATCAAGGGTGCATGACCATAAAAGATATTACTCATATAAATAGAACAACCATTATTCTACGATTTAAATGAATAATCGTCTCATATCAAACAAGATCCAGATATAATGTTCATGCTCAACGCTGGCACCAAATAACAATTATTCAGGTCTAAAAGTAATCCCGAAGGTAGATGTAGAGGTAGCGTGCCGACGGCGATCACATCGACCTTGGAACCATTTTCGACGCGCATCGTCACCTCGTCCTTAGCCAATCTTAGTTTAATCCGTAGCCCCTGTTTTGAGTTGCAAATATGAGCAACGTAACCAGTATCAAATACCTAGGTGCTACTACGAGCATTAGTAAGGTACACACAATAACATGTATATCAAATATACCTTTCACTTTGCCATCCTTCTTATCCGCCAAATACTTGGGGCAGTTCCGCTTGCAGTGACCAGTCCCTTTGCTGTAGAAGCACCCCATTTCAGGCTTAGGTCTAGACTTGGGTTTCTTCCCTGGAGTAGCAACTTGCTTGCTATTCTTCTTGAAGTTCCCCTTCTTCCCTTTGCCCTTTTTCTTGAAACGAGTGGTCTTGTTGACCATAAACACTTGATGCTCCTTCTTGATTTCTAGCTCCACAGCCTTTAGCATTGCGAAGAGCTCGGGAATTGTCTTTTCCATCCCTTGCATATTATAGTTCATCACGAAGCCTTTATAGCTTGGTGGCAGTGATTGAAGAACTCTGTCAATGACACTATCATCAGGAAGATAAATTCCCAGCTGAGTCAAGTGGTTATGGTACCCAAACATTCTGAGTATGTGTTCACTGACAGAACTATTCTCCTCCATCTTGCAGCTATAGAACTTGTTGGAGACTTCATATCTCTCAACTTGGGCATTTGCTTGAAATATTAACTTCAACTCTTGGAACATCTCATATGCTCCATGACGTTCAAAACGTCTTTGAAGTCCCGATTCTAAGGCGTAAAGCATGGCACACTGAACTATCGATTAGTCATCAGATCAAGCTTGCCAGAAGTTCATAACATCAGCATCTGCTCTTGCAGCAGGCCTTGCACCTAGCGGTGCTTCCAGGACGTAATTCTTCCATGCAGCAATGAGGATAATCCTCAAGTTATGGACCCAGTCCGTGTAGTTGCTACCATCATCTTCCAACTTAGATTTCTCTAGGAACGCATTAAAATTCAAGGGAACGGTAGCACGGGTCATTGATCTACAACAACATAGATATGCAAGAAAAACTATCAGGACTAAGTTCATGATAAATTAAAGTTCAATTAATCATATTACTTAAAGAACTCCCACTTAGATAGACATCCCTCTAGTCATCTAAATGATCACGTGATCCGTATCAACTAAACCATGTCCGGTCATCATGTGAGATGGAGTAGTTTTCAATGGTGTACATCTCTATGTTGATCATATCTACTATATGATTCACGTTCGACCTTTCGGTCTCAGTGTTCCGAGGCCATATCTGCATATGCTAGGCTTGTCAAGTTTAACCCGAGTATTCCGCACGTGCAAAACTGGCTTGCACCCGTTGTATGTGAACATAGAGCTTATCACACCTGATCGTCACGTGGTGTCTCGGCACAGCGAACTGTAGCAACGGTTCATACTCAGGGAGAACACTTATATCTTGAAATTTAGTGAGGTATCATCTTATAATTCTACCGCCGTACTAAGCAAAATAAGATGCATAAAAGAGAAACATCACATGCAATCAGAATATGTGACATGATATGGCCATCATCATCTTGTGCCTTTGATCTCCATCTCCAAAGCACCGTCATGATCTCCATTGTCACCGGCTTGACACCTTGATCTCCATCGTACCATCGTTGTCGTCTCGCCAACTATTGCTTCTACGACTATCGCTACCGCATAGTGATAAAGTAAAGAAATTACATGTCGATTGCATATCATACAATAAAGCGACAACCATATGGCTCCTGCCAGTTGCCGATAACTTTGTTACAAAACATGATCATCTTTTACAACAATTTATATCACATCATGTCTTGACCATATCACATCACAACAAGCCCTGCAAAAACAAGTTACACGTCCTCTACTTTGTTGTTGCAAGTTTTACGTGGCTGCTATGGGCTTCTAGCAAGAACTGTTCTTACCTATGCATCAAAACCACAATGATTTTTCGTCAAGTGTGCTGTTTTAACCTTCAACAAGGACCGGCTGTAGTCAAACTCGATTCAACTAAAGTTGGAGAAACAGACACCCGCCAGCCACCTGTGTGCAAAGCACGTCGGTAGAACCGGTCTCATGAACGTGGTCATGTAATGTTGGTCCGGGCCGCTTCATCCAACAATATCGCAGAGTCAAAGTAAGATGTTGGTGGTAAGTAGTATGACTATTATCACCCACAACTCTTTGTGTTCTACTCATGCATATCATCTACGCATGGACCTGGCTCGGATGCCACTATTGGGGAACATAGCATGCAATTTCAAAACATTTCCTACGATCACACAAGATATATCTAGGAGATGTATAGCAACGAGAGGGGGAGAGTGTGTCCATGTACCCTTGTAGACCGAAAGCGGAAGCGTTATGTTAACGTGGTTGATGTAGTCAAACGTCTTCACGATCCAACTGATCTAGCACTGAACATACGGCACCTCCGAGTTTGGCACACGTTCAGCTCGATGACGTCCCTTGAACTCTTGATCCAGCAGAGGGTCGAGGGAGAGTTTCGTCAGCACGACGGCATGATGACGGTGTTGATGATGTGATCCGCGCAGGGCTTCGCCTAAGCACTATGATGATACTATCGGAGGAGTAAACGGTGGAGGGGGCACCGCACATGGCTAAGGCAATGTTGTGTCTTTGGGGTACCCCCTGCCCCCGTATATAAAGGAGGATAGGAGGGGCAGCTGACCTAGAGGGGGCGCGCCAAGGGGGGAGTCCTACTGGGACTCCCAGTGCTAGTAGGATTCCCTTTTTCTATTCCGGAGAGGCAAAGGGGGAAAGGGAGAGGGAGTAGGAGAGGGTAAGGGGGGTGCCGCCCCTCCCCTAGTACAATTCGGACTGCCCATGGTGGGGGGGGGGCCCTTGTGGGCTCTCCTCTGTCTTCCCTATGGCCCATGTTGGCCCATTAGTCTCCCAGGGGGTTCCGGTAACCTCCCGGTACTCCGAAAATCATCCGAAACTTCCCGAAACCATTGCGATATCTGAATGCAACCTTCCAATATATCAATCTTCATCTCTCAACCATTTCTAGAATCCTTGTCATGTCCGTGATGTCATCCTGGACTCCTAACAAACTTCGGTCACCAAAACACATAACTCACAATACAAATCGTCATCGAACATTAAGCGTGCGAACCCTACGGGTTCGAGAACTATGTAGACATGATCGAGACACATCTTCGATCAATATCCAATAATGGAACCTAGATGCTCATATAGGTTCCTACATATTCTACAAAGATCTTTATCGGTCAAACCGCATAACAACATATGTTGTTCCCTTTGTCATCGGTATGTTACTTGCCCGAGATTCGATCATCGGTATCTTCATACATAGTTCAATATCGTTATCGGTAAGTCTCTTTACTAGTTCCGTAATGCATCATCCCGTAACTAACTCATTAGTCACATTGCTTGCAAGGCTTATAGTGATGATCATTATGGAAAGACAAATCCTAATCTTGATCTATGCCAACCCAACAAACACCTTCGGAGACACCTGTAGAGCATCTTTATAAATCACCCAGTTACGTTGTGACATTTGATAGCACACAAGGTGTTCCTCCGGTATTCGGGAGTTGCATAATCTCATAGTCACATTAACATGTATAAGTCATGAAGAAAGCAATAGCAATAAGACTTAACGATTATTATGATAAGCTAACGGATGGGTCTTGTCCATCACATCATTCACTAATGATGTGATCCCATTCATCAAATGACAACACATGTCTATGGTCAGGAAACATAACCATCTTTGATTAATGAGCTAGTCAAGTAGAGGCATACTAGGGACACTTTGTTTTGTCTATGTATTCACACATGTACAAAGTTTCCGGTTAATACAATTCTAGCATGAATAATAAGCATTTATCATGATATAAGGAAATATAAATAACAACTTTATTATTGCCTCTAGGGCATATTTCCAGCTTGTAATTACCATCCTATAGCTCACTATTGTGTTGGATAGAGCGTAAACAAATAATTTGACTGCCACCGTTCGTATCTTTTTGCTAATAATCCTTATCAGTTTCCTCACTTGATGTTGGTTTATGAGTATCTCATTGCCCATACGCAAAAAGGGTCGATGCATGGATCTTTGCCAAGGACAAATGTACCTACAAGCAACAAGTCAATATTAGAAGGTAAAAAGAGTCTAGGCCTGGATCTATATGCACTACATTATAGAACGACGGGGGGAGTACAAGCCGTGGGATGAAACTAACCTCGGCGGAAAATGCTGGCCACTCTCGTTGTTGTCCTGCATAAGTAGTGGAAAGGAATGATAAGTATAGCAACCTTAACATCAAACAAATATTATAGCCAAGGTAAACAACATCATCTCCAAATGATAGCTTGAATGTGTTGGTTCAGCATCCTGTTAAAGTGGATATAAAATGGAAGAGAATGTGACCCGCAACTGGCTTAACAACCACCAAATATTGAAATTCAAACTGGTATTGTTGAAAATGAATAGAGCATAGCTCATGCTTAAACATCACACTGCGTTCAATTCTATGCTACCCTCCACATTCGCGGCTACAACAGGGATATCAAGACATGGGTTCTCGAGTGGATGACAGGAAATGTTCATCATGAAGCCAAAGCTCTGGATGTCATTGAGCTCACAGGCCTACCCACTCCTGGAGAGCTATATGAACCTGATTGTCAACTACACCGCAATGCACTGGAGAGCATCTTCCATAAGCCTGAACCCAACATGAGCCAGATGTTGAGCATGGTGAAGCCTTTGCCATCTGATGCTGAATACCCAACTGAGTTCTTTGTTGATGACCTTGAGTATCTGCCTCGCACAATATATCACATCATCAGGCGAACTCTATGGCCTATCAAAGGACATTCATCAGCGGCCAAGCTTGAAGGAGCCATGAAGACATTGGTCTTTTACATCCTCAATGGCATCAGCTTCAATTCCCAGGAATTCTTCATCCAACAACTTGCTGCGTCTGGATCTGACCTTTTTGGTCTAAAGTTCTATGCTCCATGGGTCATGCGCCTCATCAAGCGACACTCTTCTGTCAATTATCAGCCCTCTGCTCGCAATCATTTGATCTTTCTACCAGAGGTTGATATGTCAGTTGAAGCCATATACACTGACCCTGCCAAGAAGCCTCTTTGTCTTCAAAATGTCGAGCACCAAAGCTTCACTCAACCCATTGAAGGCGTCCATGCAGTAACACGTATCTATCCAATGGCTGGAAATACTCGTCTGCCTCATCCTGCGCATACTGAAGCCACTGAAAGCACCATTGCCCAAAGGCCTCAAAAGCGCTCTTGCATTCTCAATGACTGAGAACTTCTTGTGGCCCTTCATCAGAAACAAGATAGGCATCACTATTGGCTCAAGAGACAGATGCAAAGCCTCTTGGTGGACGTCAATCGCATTCGAAATCTTGCCACCAAAAATGCATTTGTTGCTCACGAGACTTGTCGGTGATCATGGAAGAGTTTGACGCTACTTAGTGCTGAAGCAGATCTTCAAGACGATGGCTTCACTGAGAGATTCAAGTTTGACTCCACTCCTCCATGGACTGCAGTCCTACGTCGAACTCCATCTCTTGAAGACTCTGACTATTCTTCCTCCACGGCAACTGTGAATGCCAGAGTGATCGATGCTGAAGATGATGCCACTTCACCGCCCCCTACTTCTGCACGCATCGACACTGCACCGAGTACGTCTGCACCGCCAAACAACACCGACAACCTGCTGCTTCACCTACTCATGAGGACGAGTAGATGCTCTATGTCTTCAAACCTTTTTGGTCCTTACTAACAAAAGGGGGAGAAGCATATGAGTTTGGTAGTCTTCAAGCGGGTTCATATGGGCGGTTGCTTTATATTTTGCCTCGTGTTTACAACTCTTCAAGCATATGAGTTTGATAGTCTTCAAGCGGGTTCATATGGGCGGTTGCTTTATATTTTGCCTCGTGTTTAAAACTCTCGCTTTTGAAACATTTGGTTCTTTGAGTTGTAACACCTAAACTTGATGGTCGTCTCCTACTTATTTGCTTTACTGTGATGCGATGATAAATTCCGCATGTGCGATGATAACTTCCGCACTTAGATCATTCTATAGACGTCCATTTTTCATTATGCATGTCATTCTATTTGCTATATCATTTCATGCATGATGAATTATCTTCATAAGTTGAAGTGGATCTCCACAAGTACAACCTGCCATGTGCATTTGCATTCCAAACGCAAATTACTTATATGCACATCTTCAAGGGGAGCCCTTGCTACTTATGAAGACAATACCCAATCCTTTACAATTTCACATACTTTATCCCCGTTGAAAACTTCAACCAGTTTGTCATCAATCACCAAAAATGGGGAGATTGTAAGTGCATCTAGTGCCACCCCTAGTTGGTTTTGGAGTATTGACGACAAAGTTGGTTGAGGGACTAATGCGTCTGTGAGAATTGCAGGATAACACAGGTAGTGTCCCTGATTGATTCGGTTTACCTACCGGAGATGACCCCTAAAAATGTATGAAGACATTGAAGACAATGGTGGTATGTGAAGATATTCATATTGAAGACTATGACATGAGAAGACATTGGTGAAGATTATGGAGTGCGAAGACTGTGTGATTTCGTTGTTTCCTTTTCTTCTTTGTTGAGTCATAGGAACCACCGTACTGTTAAGTGGGGTCCAAGTGAACTAAGTCAGAATGACTGAAGTGATGCTCAACCCAAATCCTATGTCTTCGAGCGAAGACAATGTGAGCAAATCTTATCTAGAGCTGGATGAGTCAGCTTTGCTTGTAGCCCAAGTAAAGTTGCTGTGTGTGTTTGAAATCTGACCGTTGGAACACGTGTTAGTTCCTTAGTGACCCAGGGTCATTTCGGACAAATCAGGTCGGGTTGCCAAGTGGCTATAAATAGCCCACCCCCTACACCATAAATTGGTGGCTGCTCAGAGTTAGTGCACGGCTTTTGTCGTTTGAGAGCAACCCACCTCGAAGCCTTTGAGAGAGAGAAATCCCTGCGAGGACCAAGCCCAAACACCCAGAGCCAAAGAGTGTTAGGCATCACTGAAGTCTTTCTGTCTGTGTGACCTGAAGACTTATTACACTTGAGGACTGTGAATCCTCCAGCCGGTTAGGCATCGGGTTATGCATCCAAGAGTCATTGTGGATCGCCGGTGAATGAAGTCTGTGAAGGTTCGGAAGTCTACCTTGAAGACTTACCAGAGTGATCGGGCGAGGACTGGGTGCCCTTAGCTCAAGGGGAATAAGGTGAAGACACGGTCTTCTGAGTTGAATCTCAGCCTCCCTAACCAGACGTACAGTTGTCACAGCAACTGGAACTGGTCCAACAAATCCCGTGTCTTCAACAAGTGACTAGTTCTATCCCTTCCCATCCTTTACTTAGAGTTTGTCTTCGTGAAGTCAGTGCCTATCTGTCGTACCTGTTTGACTTCATTGCTTGACTACTTCCGTTGATTGGCTTCATACCATCTTCCATCCCGATTGAGGGAGTCCTGGATTAGGGGGTGTCCGGATAGCCGGACTACCATCATCAGCCAAACTATCATCGGCCGGACTATCATCATCGACCGGACTCCAAGACTACGAAGATACAAGATTGAAGACTTCGTCCCGTGTCCGGATGGGACTTTCCTTGGCGTGGAAGGCAAGCTTGGCGATACGGATACGTAGATCTCCTGCCATTGTAACTGACTCTATGTAACCCTAGCCCCTCTCCGGTGTCTATATAAACCGGATGGCTCTAGTCCGTAGGACCGAACCACAACAACAACCATTACAATCGTACCATAGGCTAGCTTCTAGGGTTTAGCCTCCTTGATCTCGTGGTAGATTCACTCTTGTAAACATCCACAATATCAATATCAATCAAGCAGGACGTAGGGTTTTACCTCCATCAAGAGGGCCCGAACCTGGGTAAAACATCGTGTCCCTTGTCTCCTGTTACCATCCGCCTAGACGCACAGTTCGGGACCCCCTACCCGAGATCCGCCAGTTTTGACACCGACATTGGTGCTTTCATTGAGAGTTCCTCTGTGTCGTCACCGATAGGCTTGATGGCCTCTTCAATCGACAACGACGCAGTCCTGGGTGAGACTTTTCTCCCCGGACAGATCTTCATATTCGGCGGCTTCGCACTGCGGGCCAACTCACTTGGCCATCTGGAGCAGATCGAAAGCTACGCCCCTGGCCGTCAGGTCAGGTTGGAAGCCTAAACTTCACGGCCGATATCCGCGGGGACTTGATCTTCGATGGACCTGAGCCATAGCCGAGCATGCCACGCTGTCACAATGGGCACGACCTAACTCTGCCGCCGGACAGCACCTTGGAGACCGCACACGAATCCGCTCCGACCCATAGTCCGGAGCCGATCGCTCAGATCGAGGACGGATGGCTGGACACCGCCTCGGGAGCTGCAACTTCTACGGCGATGGAGCCGAACACTTACCTTGTCCCGCATAAAGCTCATGACTCCGAGGTGCCGGACTCTCTGCCGGACTCCGAACCTCCTGCGCCCCTGCCAGTCGAATCCGATTGGGCGCCGATATTTGGAATTCACCGCTGCGGACATCTTTCAGCACTCACCCTTCGGCGATATCTTAAATTCACTGAAGCATCTCTCGCTATCCGGAGAGCCCTGGCCGAACTACAGCCAGGATGGTTGGGACACGGATGACGAAGAAATTCAGAGCCCACCCACCACCCACTTCATAGCCACCGTCGACAATCTAACCGACGTACTCGACTACGACTCCGAAGACATCGACGGTATGGACGACGATGCCGGAGACTATCAAGAACCAGTGCCTACAAGACACTGGAAGACCACCTCGTCATACAACATATACATGGTGGACACCCCAAAAATATGGGGACGGCGAAGAAGCAACGGAGGCCGATTCCTTAAAGAAACAGCCCAAGCGCCGACGTCAGCGGCGCCGCTCTAAATCCCGCCACAGCAAGAATGGAGATTCCGGCACAGGAGATAATAACACCCTAGAAAGTGCCGAAGACAACCCCCTCCAGCACGATCGAGCGCAGGAGGAGGCAGAAGCAAGCCCTCATGAGAGGGCGGCAGACGAAGAGGTCGAGGATGATAATTACTTACCTCCCTCCGGAGACGAGGCAAGCCTCGACGATGACGAATTCGTCGTGCCCGAGGATCCCGTCGAACAAGAGCGTTTCAGACGCAGGCTAATGGCCACGGCAAACAGCCTAAAGAAAAATCAGCAATAGCTTCAAGCTGATCAAGACCTACTGGCCGACAGATGGACCGAGGTCCTCGCGGCCGAAGAGTATGAACTCGAATGCCCCTCCAAAAGTTACCCAAAACGCAAGTTGCTCCCCCGACTAGAGGAGGAAGCGTACACACCTGCATCACCAGCGCACAATACGGCAGACCGACCACCTCGTGGCCGCGACAGAGAGGCGTGCAAGCCCTCCACCAAAACCGTACCCCAGCATCGCTCAAAAAGTATGAAGCCACGGGGGAACGCGCCAGACTTGCGGGATATATTGGAGGACAAGGCAAGACAATCCAGATCTATCTATGGATCACGTGGGCGCCCCAAGACCCACGACGAATACCATCGCGCCGGATACAACTACTCCGGCCGGGCCGAACACAGCAGACAACGCTCTCTCGAGCTACGTCGCGATATTGCTCAATACAGAGGCGCCGCACACCCACTATGCTTCACTGACGAAGTAATGGATCATCAAATCCCTGAAGGGTTTAAACCCGTTAATATCGAATCCTACGATGGCACAACAGACCCCGCGGTTTGGATTGACGATTATCTCCTCCATATACATATGGCCCACGGCGACGATCTTCACGCCATCAAATACCTCCCGCTCAAGCTTAAAGGACCAGCTCGGCATTGGCTTAACAGCCTGCCCGCAGAGTCAATTGGATGCTGGGAAGACCTGGAAGCCGCATTCCTCGACAACTTCCAGGGCACGTATGTGCGACCATCGGACGCAGATGACCTAAGCCACATAATCCAGCAGCCAGACGAATCGGCCAGGCAATTTTGGACACGGTTCTTAACAAAGAAAAATCAAATCGTCGACTGTCCGGATGCAGAGGCCCTCGCTGCCTTCAAACATAACATCCGCGACGAGTGGATGGCCCGGCACCTAGGACAGGAGAAGCCGAAATCCATGGCAGCCCTCACATCACTCATGACCCGCTTCTGTGCGGGAGAGGATAGCTGGCTAGCTCGCAGCAACAACCTCAGCAAAAACGCTGGCAGTCCGGATACCAAGGACCGCAATGGCAGGTCGCGTCAAAACAAAAACAAACGCCGCATTAACGGCGACAACAATGAGGATACGGCAGTCAAAGCCGGATTCCGAGGCTCCAAGCCCGGTCAACGGAAGAAGCCATTCAAAAGAACCACTCCGGGCCCGTCCAATTTGGACCGAATACTCGACCACTCATGTTAAATACATGGAACCCCCGAAAAGCCAGCTAACCACACCAACAGAGATTGTTGGGTATTCAAGCAGGCAGGCAAATTAATCGCCGAAAACAATGACAAGGGGCTACACAACGATGACGAGGAAGAGACCCGGCCGCCGAACAACAGAGGACAAAAGGGATTCCCCCCTCAAGTTCGGACGGTAAACATGATATACGCAACGCATATTCCCAAGAGGGAGCGGAAGCATGCACTAAGGGACGTATACGCGATGGAGCCAGTCGCCCAAAAATTCAACCCATTGTCCTCTTGCCCGATCACTTTCGATCAAAGAGACCATCCGACCAGTATCCGCCATGGCGGATTCGCCGCATTGGTTTTAGACCCAATCTTCGATGGATTTCACCTCACGAGAGTCCTGATGGACGGCGGCAGTAGCCTGAACCTGCTTTATCAGGATACAGTGTGCAAGATGGGCATAGACCCATCAAGGATTAAACCTACAAAGACAACCTTCAAAGGCGTCATACCAGGTGTCGAGGCCAGTTGTACAGGCTCAGTTACACTGGAAGTGGTCTTTGGATCCCCGGATAATTTCCGAAGCGAGGAGTTAATCTTCGACATAGTCCCATTCCATAGTGGCTATCACGCTCTGTTCGGACGAACCGCGTTCACAAAATTCAATGCGGTGCCGCATTATGCATACCTTAAGCTCAAGATGCCAGGCCCTCATGGAGTCATCACGGTCAATGGAAACACGGAACGCTCCCTCCGAACGGAGGAACATATAGCGGCTCTCGCGGCAGAAGTACAGAGCAGCCTTTTAAGGCAATTTTCGAGTCCGGCCGTTAAACGACCAGACACGGCCAAATGCGCCCGGAGCAACATCAACCAAGACCACCTGGCACGTTCCGAGCACGCGTAGCAATGCGGCCTCAACCCCAGCCCTCGCAAAATTGTAAGACAAACTCTCCGCGTACATAATTACGCCCTGGAGATACCATGGGCATAGGGGGAGAGGCACAACCACAACAGACCCAGAGTGCGGTTCGACCACACCAGGGGCTCCCAAGTGTGTCGCTCTTTTTATCTTTTATTTCTCTCTTTTTTATACAGAACTCTGTCCGGCGGCGAACCTGCCGAACTCATGATGCAACAGCCAGGGAGGGACAAAGGCTGCGACGAACACTCAGGTGGTCTCCATTACGAGCATTAAATTTGTTAAATACACCATTCCGCGGCCTACCCCTGGAGGGAGACGCCTTTAATTCGTCCAATCCCTTGCTTTCCGCACTATTTGTATCATTCCGCACTCATAGCAAATCTTCTCGAATAAAATGCAGCACTTTTTGCCCATAATTGCATTACCTTATATATATATGTTCATTTACGACATGTTGCATCCGTACATTTTGGTACGGCCAAATACACCAGGGGCTTATGTTCCCCGCATTATGGTGTGATAAAGTCCGCACACTTTCACAAGTGCGGCACCCCAAACTTATAGCATTATATGAATCGGCTCCGAATCATGTCTTGGGTCAATAGTTGGGTTTGCCCGGCTCCCATGATTGGCACCTTACATTCCGTTCTATCGGCTAAGGTAGCACTGGGAGAACCACTGCGATTGCGCCCCGGTTGAGCCGGGTTAACGCCTCAGTGGAGAAAGCTAAAACTGACTGTCATGATAAGGCAAGAGACTGGTCGCTGTTCGAGAGGTCTTTTCGGGTCCTTAAAGACCTACGCCGCTTCGAGCGAAGTACCGGATAATGTCCGACGAAGGCGTGGATAGTGCCCCGAATTCGGTCTTCCGAATACTAGGGGCTTCGCCGAAATTTAAAATTATAAAATTCTATGGCTAAGTGAGAGTGTTCAAGCACTATAAGTCCGGTTGCCTTGTTCGTTGTGTTGAGCGCCTCCCTAGATGGACCCAAAAATGGGAACAAGAGTGCTCAAGTTTATCCCGAACACCCCAGCACTCGTGGCATGGGGGCTGAAGCCGACGACTTGCCATCTCTCAGATTTAATAAACGGCCGCACAGAAGGTAATATTTTAAATGAACAAGTGTTGCTTAGCGCATATGAACAAAGTTTTCAGCGCACAGGATAACACATTGCGAATTTACTCAATAATTACATCCCTGGGGCACTCATCCGCAATCTTGCGGGCACCCTTCAGGACAGTCTTATAGTACATCTCGGGCGTACGATATTCCTTGCCCGCTGGTGGCGCGTCAGTGATTAGCTTCTCCGCATCCAGCTTGCCCCAATGCACCTTTGCGCGGGCAAGGGCCCGACGAGCACCTTCAATACAGGCGGAGCGCTTGATAACCTCCACCCAGGGGCACGCATCCACCAACTGTCGCACGAGGCCGAAGTAGCTCCCAGGCATGGCCTCTCTAGGCCACAGCCGGACTATGAGGCCCTTCATGGCCTGCTCGGCCACCTTGTGGAGCTCGACCAGCTGCTTCAGCTGGTCGCTAGGGGGCACCGGATGGCCGGCCTCACCATACTAAGACCAGAAGACCTTCTCCGTTGAGCTCCCCTCCTCGGCTCGGTAGAATGCGGCGGCATCAGACACGCTGCGAGGCAGATCTGCAAACGCCCCTGGAGAGCTCCGAATTCGGGTAAGTAACACGTAATTTACATTCACATGCTTGCTTTGCATGAAAAATGCCTTACCCGCCGCTATCTTCCTCACCAACTCAATCTCCTGAAGGGACTTATGGGCATCGGCCTTGGCAGTTTTGGCACTTTCGAGAGCCGAGGCAAGCTCGGACTCTCGAGTCTTTGAGTCACGCTCCAAACTCTCATGCTTTTCCATGAGAGCCTAGAGCTCTTGCCGAACCACCGCCACCTGTGCCTCCTGCTTTTCTCGCTCTGCCCGTTCCGCGGCCGCATTGCGTTCGGCCGCGGACACGGCCTCCTTCAGGGTCGCCACCTCGTTCGTGGCCCCTGCAGTACCCATGTTATCCTTGTTATTTTTTGTTGCAACCTAAATCCTTTTCTGTAAGGTACAAGTTCAAAGTGGTGTTACTCACCTTCTTTGTCCTGGAGCTGCTTCTTGGCGCGGCCGAGATCTTGCTCGGACCGCTTGAGCTCCTGCTTCAAAGCACCGACCTCCGCAGTCAGTGCGGCAGAGGTCAGCAGCGCAGCCTGCAACCCATATTGACATAATTTTTTAGCAACCCTGCGTCTATCTTTTTTTTTCAGATCCTCAGTCCGGCTTTTCTTTCCGAACACCGAACCGAGCATCAGGGGCTACTGTCTATGCGGTATTACATTGCAGATTTTTAACTTCTTACCTCGAAGCCTGATAGAAGGCTACTGCAGGCTTCGGTCAGCCCGCTCTTGGCAAGCTGTACCTTCTGAATCACCGCACTCATAATAGTGCGGTGTTCTTCCTCGATGGAAGCGCTCTGCAGCGCCTCCAACAAATTGCCCGGCGCCTCCGGTTGGACGGAATCTGCCGGCATCACGGTCCTGCCCTTCGGGCGAAGGGGCCGCCGGCCGGACTCCGGAACCACTGCGGGTTCTGATGTGGAGTCCGGCGCAAAGTCCGGGAGGCCACCTTGTGGCGCCTCCGGAGCCTCCCCCTGATGGGTCCCTTCTTGGGATCCCACCTCGGCGTCCTCGGTGTCGCGAGGGGTGAAGGCGGTCGGGATGGAGTCTACATCCGACGGAGCCAACGACCCGCTTGATGAAGTGGGGAGATCATCATTGGCCGGACTACAAGCAGCATGCGGCATCAGAATGACACTATCTGATGCAGAAAAAGAAATTATAAATCATTTAGGAATCCGGATACTTACGATCTCGTCGGAGGCCTGGCCCTTGAAGGCCATTCTTCCTCGCCAACGTTGATGTTGGCGGAGCTGTCCGGGGGAATAGTCCTTCCCCTCTTGGACCGTTCGGCCTCCCCTGTTGGGGAAGTCTTCCTCTTCCTCTCTCCCTCCTCTGGGAGAGAGTCCTCTTTCTCCTCCTCGTTTTCGGGGGAGGAGTCCGCCCCAGAGTCATCGGACACCTGAAAACGGGAACTCTTTCGAGCACCCGTGGCCTCCTTCTTGGCCTTCTTCTCCGGCACCACATGCGGTGCCGGGACCAGCAGCCTCGCTAGATGGGCGTCTACTGGGTTTTCTGGCATAGGAGCCGGGCAGATAATCTGCTCCGCCTTCCTCATCCAGTCCTGTCAAAGGAAAAGGGGAAATTATAAACCATATAGAGTCAAACTATGAAAAGCAAGTGTCCCGTAAAGGGGTAGAATCACTTACCTCGTCGGCTTGGCGCTGCGAGCGAAATCCGTGATCTTCAGTCGCGGATGCGGGGGCTTCGGCGCCCTTGAACAGCACCCTCCAGGCGCCTTCGTACATCGTGTCGAAGAGCCCGCTCAGCGCCTGGTGCTGTTCGAGATTGAACTCCCACAGATTGAATGCCCGCTCTTGGCATGGGAGAATCCGGCGGACGAGCATGACTTGGACCACGTTAACCAGCCTGAGCTTCTTCACCAGCTTCTGGATACAGGCTTGGAGTCCCGTTAGCTCCTCCGAACTACCCCACAGCAAGCCCTTCTCTTTCCAGGAGGTGAGCTGCATGGGGATACCAGATCTAAACTCGGGGGCCGCCGCCCACGTAGGGTCGCGCGGCTCGGTGATATAGAACCACCCCGATTGCCACCCCTTGATAGATTCCACGAATGCCCCTTCGAACCAAAGGATGTTGGGCATCTTGCCCAACATGGCGCCTCCGCACTCCGCTTGAGTGCCCTTCACTACCTTCAGCTTGACATTGAAGGTCTTGAGCCACAGGCCGAAGTGGGTCTGGATGCAGAGGAAGGCCTCGCACACGACGATAAACGCCAAGATGTTGAGGATGAAGTTCAGCGCCAGATCATGGAAATCCAGGCCGTAGTAGAACATGAGCCCCCGGACAAAGGGGTGAATTGGAAAGCCCAGTCCGCGGAGGAAGTGGGGAAGAAAAACGACCCTCTCATGGGGCCTGGGGGTGGGGATGAGCCGCCCCTCGTCGGGCAGCCGGTGCGCGATGTCACCGGACAGGTAGTCGGCGCTGCGCAGTCTTTCGATGTGCTCCTCCGTAACGGAGGAGGTCATCCACTTGCCTCCCGCTCTAGACATGACCGGGGAAGGTTGAGACAAGATGTGCGGGCTTGGGCGCTGGAGCTCGAGTGCGCGGAGATGGATAAGCAAAGGAGGAAGAAGGCATAGGTGAAAAGGTGAATCCTTATCCCTTATATGGGCGGGCGAAGTCTAGGCGTCCCCCACCGGCCTGGTAAAACTCGCTTATCCCCCAAGTGTCACCATCAATGGCGCGGTTGGGTTACCCACGTCCGTATTGATGAGAATCCCGGATTAAGGGGGAACACAATCTCTGCTTCGACAAGACGTGCCAAGGAAACCGCTTCGCTAAATGCGCTGAGGTGGTAGAGTAAAAAACGATTCAAGTAATGGCTTGGTAGTGGCGTGACGTCATGCCGCAAAAAATGTCAGCAGATTGAACTTGTGTATATATTATTCTCTCTACGGTGGAATGTGGAATTTATTTTGTAGAGCCGGACACTATCCTGGTGTTCACAATCTTCTATCGTTCGGAGGAGGAACCCGCCTTGCAATGCCAGGCAATATACGCGCCGGACTTATCGTCATTGAAGCCTGGTTCAGGGGCTACTGAGGGAGTCCTGGATTAGGGGGTGTCCGGATAGCCGGACTACCATCATCAGCCGAACTATGATCGGCCGGACTATCATCATCGACCGGACTCCAAGACTATGAAGATACAAGATTGAAGACTTCGTCCCGTGTCCGGATGGGACTTTCCTTGGCGTGGAAGGCAAGCTTGGCGATACGGATACGTAGATCTCCTGCCATTGTAACCGACTCTATGTAACCCTAGCCCTCTCCGGTGTCTATATAAACCGGATGGCTCTAGTCCGTAGGACCGAACCACAACAACAACCATTACAATCATACCATAGGCTAGCTTCTAGGGTTTAGCCTCCTTGATCTCGTGGTAGATCCACTCTTGTAAACATCCACAATATCAATATCAATCAAGCAGGACGTAGGGTTTTACCTCCATCAAGAGGGCCCGAACCTGGGTAAAACATCATGTCCCTTGTCTCCTGTTACCATCCGCCTAGACGCACAGTTCGGGACCCCCTACCCGAGATCCGCCGGTTTTGACACCGACACCGATCCTTACTACTTAGCTGCTATTAGTCCTATACTTTCACATCATTGCATACTTGACTATGGTTTGCTTATTGTAGTTTATCTTCCGCTGCATATCAATTAGGTTGTTTCAACTGGTTGTCTTTGAAACTTCCAAGTTTTGAAGACTTTCATAAAAATCGCCTATTCACCCCCCTCTAGTCGATAATAGCACTTTCAATTGGTATCAGAGCAAGGTACTCCCTTGTTCTGTGTGATTCGGTTTAACCACCTAGAGTTTAAGCTATGTCGACTGCAGGGATAATCAAAGTCTCCGCTGCTTGCCCCGTGTTCGATGGAACTGAATATCCCTACTGGAAGAATAAGATGCGTATGCATCTTGAAGCCATTGATGTCGACCTCTGGTATGTCGTCAAGAATGGCGTTACCAAAATTGGTGAAGGTGTCACCCCTACTGATGTCAAGAAGTTCATTCAACTGGACTCTACTGCCAAGAACATTATCTGTGGTCATCTGACCAAAGGACAGTATGGCCGTGTGAGTGCTCTGGAAACGTCGAAGCTAGTCTGGGACTGGCTGTCCAAGGTCAACGAAGACGTCTCAACCCAGAGAGATCAAAGGATCAGTGTTGTTCGCAACCTCTTCAATCGCTTCAAGAGAAACGACAATGAAAATGTCCAGCTCACATTCGATCGCCTCACTGACATCACAAATGAGCTTCAAGCTCTTGGCGCAACTGAGATTACCAAGCATGAAATCATCAAGACACTACTGAGATCACTTGACAGCTCCTTTGACACCCTTGCCCTCATGATACAAGAACGTCCTGACTTCAAGACACTCGATCCGTCTGATGTACTTGAGAGGCTCAACACACATGAGTTCCAGCTTTCTGAGAAAAGAGATATTTATGGTCCCAACTATGGCCGAACTCGCACTTTGAAGGCAAAAGTTGTTTCCTCATCTGAAGAAGAATCTGACTGCAGTTCTGATGATCCTGAAGACATTGGAAAGGAACTTGCTATGCTTGTGAAGAAGTTCCAGAAGTTCACTAAGAAGAAAGGCTTCAGAAAGTCTTCACGATCCAGCTCAAGAAATGATGAAGCTTCCACTCATGACCACAAGAAGAGAACATGTCACAAGTGCAAGAAACCCGGACACTATATCTCTGAGTGTCCACAGTGGGACAATGAGAAGAAGAAGAAGAAGAAGAGCAAGGAATATAATTCCGATGACAAGAAGAAGAAGAAATCTTCAAAGTCTTCTTCCAAGTCCTCATCAAGGTCTTCATCACATAAGAAGAGTTCATCTGGCAAGGCTCGTGCTTTTGTTGGCAAGGAAATGGATTCAAAAGAGGAGTCCGCTTCTGAAGAGGCGGAGGTGGAGTCTAGAGAGGAGTCCGACCCTGGCATTGCAAGTCTGGCTCTAGCCACAGCCTATGTTGCCAAGTCCATCTTCAACACTGAAGACAATGACTTCCACACCAACGCTGAAGCTGATGATGAAGACGATCCTACTCCCACCTACTACTTCATGGCACGTGGTGCCAAGGTAAAATCATGTGATGCTTACTTTCAAACATCAAGTGAAGATGACTCTGATTGTAAATCCAAACCCAGCTACAAAACACTTGCTAAAATTGCAACTGAACAACAAAAGGCTATGGAACATACTCAAATACTGTTAGACAAAAGCGATGACCTGCTGGACATGGAAATGACACGTTCACAGTCCTTAGTTGAAGATATAAAAAATCTTCATGCTAAGTACCAAGAACTTGAAAGTCATCATGAAACGCTCTCAACTACTTATGAAAGGCTCTCCTACGATTATCTTCAAAGGAAGCAAGAGCTTGAGAAATTGAGAGCGGCTCATGAAGATCTTCAAGAAGTGAATGAGTCACTTCGCGTTCAACAGATCAGTCCCGCTGAGGATGGATTTGAACCACCATGTTTAAAATGCATTGAGCGTGATAACGCTACATCTGTTGCTGAATGTTCCACTGCTGCTACTGTTACATTGTCTTCAACAACTGATGTGGTAACTAACCCCTCTACGGAGGATACCACTACTATTGCTGATGAAAATGCTAGGTTGAAGACATTGCTTGAAACAGGGATGTATAAAAGTCTGAAAGGGCATCAGACACTTTGCGATGTCCTCAAAAAGCAGATTCTGAACCGAAACCCTAGGAAAGAGGGTGTTGGGTTTGAGAGGAAAATGAATGTTGATGGCTCCTACTGGAAGCCTGACCAGTATCCCAAAATCTCATGGGTTGCTGCAAAGGAACCTTCAGTGGATCCATCCACCTTATCTGGCTTTACCTGTGCTAATCCTATTATCATCGATGAATCCTTTGATGCAAACTATAAGCTGTTCAAGAATCAGAATGGTGAAGTGTTTGCCAGGTATATTGGTACTAACTGCAGGAATGGACCACCTATGAAGAAGATCTGGGTACCTAAGCAGTACATTGAGAATCTTCCTGTGACCGTCGTCATGACACCACTAAGGAAGAAGACAAACCCCAGACCTATGGCTTCATATGGCCCAAAGGCTTCATACAGATACAGGACTCACCTGAGTCACCCTAACCCCAATGTTTTGCAGGGAAATCATACTCAGACTTATGAATATGAGCGTGTGTCTTCAAACCGCTATGTTCATAGAACTAAGAACTTTTCTGCTTATTCATATGAGTATCATTCATCTCCTGCAAGGCTATTTGCTAGGGCTCCAAAGCCAAAATTCTCAGATGCTGCACTTAGACTCATTGCTTCTAAGCCACCCCTAAAAATCTGGGTGGCGAAGAAGAATTAACTTTCTTTTGTAGAGAAAGGTCTCTAGCCTACAATCAAAGGCGTCCGATGCTATTGCTAGGGACCTAAAACTCATTAAGGATGCATGATACAATGTCTTTCTATATACTTCACATTTGAATCGCTTACCAGTCATACTATGAGTCCTAACCTTGATCTAAGCTGTGACAGTCCTTCTGTGTGTCAAATGCTTATGCTTCACAACACTCTTTGTGAAGCCAATCCTCCTAATTGCACTATAGGGTATGTCACCAAAAGCTTCAGAATGGATTATGGACAGCGGATGCACAAATCATATGACTGGTGATCGAAGTCTTCTCATGGACTCAACCTTACGTCCATCCGACAAGAGTCACATCACATTTGCTGACACTGGTAAAAGCAAGGTATTGGGTCTAGGTAGAGTTGTAATCTCAAAGGATCAACACATGGATAAAGTGATGCTTGTTGAATCCCTTGGTTTCAACTTAATGTCTGTCTCAATGCTTTGTGACTTGAACATGATTGTGCTTCGGAAAATATTGTTGTCTTGTACTAATGGAATCTGACAAGTCTCTAGTCTTTGAAGGGTATCGAAAAGATGATCTATACATGGTAGATTTCTCAGCAGGTCCACAGCTTGTCGTATGTCTTCTCGCAAAAGCTTCAAAATGCTGGCTCTGGCATCGGAGGCTAGGGCATGCTGGCATGAGGAACTTACACACACTCGTCAAGATGAAGCATGTCATAGGCATTGAGGGTGTCAAGTTCAAGAAAGATCACCTGTGTGGTGCCTGCGAAGCTGGAAAGATGACTAGGGCAAAGCACCCCTCGAAGACAATCATGACAACATCTCAACCCTTCGAGCTGTTACACATGGACTTATTTGGACCTACTCATTACTCCACCCTCAATACAACCGCATGTCTCTATGGCTTCGTCATTGTTGATGATTACTCAAGATACACATGGGTGCACATAATTCTCTACAAGACTGAAGTGCAAGATGTCTTCAGACGCTTCGCCAATCGAGCAATGAACAATTATGGCATGAAGATCAAGCATATCAGAAGTGACAATGGCACTGAATTCAAGAACACCGGACTTGATCTTTATCTGGATACAATGGGAATCACTGATGAGTTCTCTGCTCCATACACACCTCAGCAAAATGGCATCGTTGAGCGCAAGAATAGAACCCTCATTGAGATGGCTCGAACAATGCTCGACGAATACAAGACACCAAGAAAGTTCTGGCCTGAAGCTATTGATACAGCATGTCACATCATCAATCGTGTCTACATCCATAAGCTTCTGAACAAAACATCCTATGAGCTCCTTACTGGCAAGAAGCCAAATGTCAGTTACTTCAGAGTATTTGGAGCTAGGTGCTGGATCAAGGATCCCCATCACAAGTCAAAATTTGCACCTAAGGCTCACGAAGGCTTCATGCTTGGCTATGGAAAGGACTCGCACTCCTACAGAGTCTTCAACCTCTATCACTACAAAATTGTCGAAACTGTGGACGTGAGATTTGATGAAACCAATGGTTCATAGAGAGAGATCCTGCCAAGCACACTAGACGAAGCTCCGCCCAGCGAATCTATCAAGCTGATGGGAACTGGTGAAATCATGCCTTCTGAAGCACGGCCTGAAGAGGAACTTATCATTTCTGCACCTAACCAACCTGAAGACAATGCTCAGACCGAAGACAATCCTCCCAATGATGACAATGATCAGCAAGAGCAAAGTCTTCGTCTAGTTCATCCTTGTGTTGCGAATGAAGTACAAATTGAGAAGATAATTGACAACATCAATGCACCTGGTCCACTCACTCGCTCAAGAGCAACACAATTAGCAAATTTCTGTGGGCATTTTTCATTCATGTCAATATCAGAACCCAAGAAAGTTGCTGAAGCCTTTATGGAACCTGAATGGATTCAAGCTATGCAAGAAGAACTTCAACAGTTCAAGCTGAACAATGTTTGGGAACTTGTCAAGCGGCCTGACCCTCGCAAGCATAACATCATTGGAACAAAATGGATATATCGTAACAAGCAAGATGAGCATGGTCAAGTCATAGAAACAAAGCACGTCTTGTGGCTCAAGGATATACTCAAGTTGAAGGAATTGACTTCGATGAAACATTTGCTCCTGTTGCTAGGCTTGAAGCTATTCGCATACTGCTAGCCTATGCTAACCATCACAACATCTTGCTATATCAAATGGATGTGAAGAGTGCATTTCTCAACGGCAAGATTGAATAAGAAGTATATGTCGCTCAACCACCTGGCTTTGAAGATCCAAAACATCCTGAGATGGTGTACAAGCTAAACAAAGCACTCTATGGCCTCAAACAAGCTCCTCGTGCATGATATGATACGATCAAAGACTTCCTGAAGAGCAAAGGCTTCAAACCTGGATCTCTCGATCCTACACTCTTCATGAAGACATATGATGGCGAACTGTTTGTGTGCCAAATATATGTGGATGACATTATCTTCGGCTGCACCAACCAGAAGTACAGTGATGAGTTTGGATACATGATGCAAGAGCAATATTAGATGTCCATGATGGTGAGCTGAAATTCTTCCTTGGTCTTCAAATTCATCAGCAAAGGAATGCCATCTTCATATCTCAAGAAAAATACCTCAAAGATTGCCTAAGGAAGTTTGGAATGGAAGATTGCAAAGGCCACGACGCCAATGCCAGCCAAACACCATCTTGGTCCCGACGACAATGGTAAAGAGTTCTATCAAAAGGTATACCGCTCCATGATTGGTACTTTATCTATGTGCATCTAGGCCAGATATTATGCTTAGTGTTTGCATGTGTGCTCGATTCCAAGCGGCACCAAAGGAATCACATCACTTAGCTGTGAAGCGAATCCTTCGATATTTGGCTTACACCCAAACACTCAGATTATGGTATCCAAAGGGCTCAAAATTTGATTTGGTTGGATTCTAGGATGCTGATTATGCTGGTGACAAGGTGGATCGCAAGTCTACATCAGGAACATGTCACTTTCTGGGTCGATCACTTGTCTGTTGGTCTTCAAAGAAGCAGAACTGTGTATCACTCTCAACTGCTGAATCTGAATACATTGCTGCTGGATCATGTTGCGCTCAGCTTCTATGGATGAAGCAAACTCTCAAGGACTATGGCATCAATCTGAAACAAGTACCTCTCTTCTGCGACAACGAAAGTGCCATCAAAATAGCCAACAATCCAGTCCAGCACTCAAAGACAAAGCACATTGAAATTCATCATCACTTTCTTAGAGATCATGTCATGAAGAAAGATGTCGACATCATTCATGTCAACACTGAAGAGCAACTGGCAGATATCTTCACAAAGCCCTTGGATGAGAAAAGGTTTTGCAAGTTACAGTGTGAGCTAAATATCTTGAAATCCTCTAATGTCCTGTGATCAGGCACACATCCTAACACTTATGCATGTTGATGACTTAGATGTGCAACACACAAAGTAATGTATATCTTCAATCAATAAAACTTACACTCTGAGTGTGAATACATTAACATGGAATTTGACTTCGGAGCGCCACGATAATTGTGCGCCGTGTCTGGGTCTAATACTTCCTATACGGTGGGTAATGCCACCACCATATTTCTTTGTTTGAAGTGTTTCACTCATGGCGTTATTTTTGCAAATGACTTCGCACTTGGTTTGTCTTCAGTTTCAATTTATCTTCATGATTTTCTTCACTATGATGATTTGATTGCTTTTTGATATATATATACTAGTGTTCAGTCCTCTACAACATTCACTTATAGCTATGTCTTCCTATTTGAATCCTTTGAACTAAGTGAATGTGATCGGACCCTAATCTCTCTATGCTCTCTATCTCAAACTCTATCTGTCCAAATCATATGCATTCTATTGAAACTATCAAATGTCTTCTCTGTGTCCTAGTCAGCGGAAGACAAGGAGACAAACATTAAGTCTGTTTTAAATGACTCATCTTTATTTTCTATATCTGGAGAAGCCGGAACAACCATCCGACATGCCTGGCGGGCGTGGGAACGTGGGACAACTCTGAGTATGTTGCATGCTTGCCACGTGCCCCTCAGATGTGAACCGCCTGGGGCACCTGCGTAATTGCGCTGTGCTGCACACCTCCTTATAAATATTTGTCCCCTGCGGTAAAGAAATCCTTCTTCCACCTATCCACCTCGTCAAAACCCTAGCGCCACCGCTAGCTCTCGATGACACCGGCGACGAAGCGCTTAGCTGCCACAACTTCTCCGACGCTGTCCTCACACCGGCCGCGGACATCGTCCTCTCCGCCGTCGCCGTAGGTGTCCTCCGTCGCCAAGTTAGGGCACGGTGGACTGAACTGCTCGGTCTCCTATTCATCCCATCTAGTAGTTCTTCGTGCGGTAATTATAACTCTATTTTTACCACCTTTTTGATCTTCAAGATTCATCCTATTTACCAAAAGTGGTTTCTGCCTACACAGTGTTAGATCTATTCTGTTTGCATCTCATACTGCCTAGTCTATTCACTTAAATTTCATATCTAGTTTGATTCCTCACTTGTACTTACTCACGGATTCGTACAAATCTGGAATCAACTCACAACATATAAGTGAATGTCTTCGCATCATGAGGTCAATGTCTTCAAACTGATTTATCTTCAAAATCTTCTGAGAATGCATATGACCTCTTCCCCTTCCCTCGCATCTCTAATGTTGTCACAGGTACATGTCCGTGGGAGAATCCCTTGGTTCTCATAGTCTGCATTCGTTTGCAGAATACTTACAGCATCAAATTAACTCTCCCGAAGCCAGTTCCTGCTTGACCAGCAAGCGTAAGTCTCTGAAGCCTTTGAACGTATTGAATCCATTCAGTTTGAAGTTCATGGCTGCAGAGAAATCAGTAAGGAAGGGTGGCAGACAACGTCGAGGGGGAACATCCAAAGATCTGCTTGATGACCTCGCAGAACTTTACAAGACAGATCCTGAAGAGAATTATCATCAGCTCAAGACACGAATCCAATGGATTCGACGCTATTGGGCTGAAGAATGGTTCAAGTACAAGTTTGTGACACAGGAATATACAGAGAAGAATGCTATCAAGAGTCCTTGGGGTGATATTCTCTACCGAGGCCTTCAACCCAAGAACAGAGCTGAAGCTGTTGCACAAGGTTTCTATCCCTGCATGGTTCGTGGACCTCAGCCTGAGAACGCCGATCCCTCCTCATTACTCTGGTGTCGTGACGATACTCTCTTCAAGTGCAACTTCCAGCATGCAAAGGCATCAGCCAAAGAAAACAAGAAGTCATTGGGATTAGACTTCAACCCTGGTCCCTCTGCTCCCCGTGCTGACGCTCACATGATGTAGAACCCAATGTCATCGGCCCCTTCTCCAACCTTGATAGCCTCATCACCTACATCTTGGTCCAAGGTGACAGGGTAGATCATTCTGATCATGATGCTGACACTGATGAAGCCCCAGCTCCTCCTCCAAAGCCGCAGAAGGAAAAGAAGCCAAAGGCTTCAAGATCAGCTGCACCTCCAAAAGCTTCACGTGCGAAGCCACTGGCCACTGCACCTCCTGAAGACAGTGTGCAGTCTGAAGATCAATCACGTATCTCCAAGAAGACGGAGAAGAAAAAGCAAATTGTCAGGCATACTGATCAAACCTTGACTCCTGCTGCTATTTTGCGTGAAGAACCCATTGATCTGTCCAGCGATGAAGATCTTGCAGATGATGCCCTTGAGCAACTGATCAAGAGCAAGGAAGAAGCAAAGATCTTCAACAACCTGCCTCTCTTCGATGTGGCAATCATTCATAACTTCATTGATGAGTGGCTCGACACCCCAAATCTCAGCTTCCCATTGGCCTTAGCATCTCCTTCAATGGAGCCATTGCTTCTGAGCTAGCTCTCGCACAGCGCATCGTTGAGCTGAAGAACAAAATTGATTATGAGAAGGCTCAGTTCAAGAAGCATGTGGCCAAGCTCAGCGTGCAAGATGTCAGAAACTTCAAGGTCATGCTGCATGAGCTTAAGGAAGCCTTTCTCAAGAAGCGAGAAGAAGCTCAAGGCTCTCGTGAGCGCATGAAGAGTTTGTCTGACAAGTGTGTGCTGGCCTACAATGAAGCTGATAAACGCAAATCTCTTGGCCGTCCTGGCATTGACCCCAGAATGGCTGCAAAGAAGAAGAAGCTATCAACTGCTCAATATGCACCTTCAGGGCAGGAAGCACCTCGCATTATCTTCCCAAGCAGCATGACGGGCTCGAAGCCAAAGGTCATGTCAACCGCTTCAGAACAGAAGAAGACGAGGGCTGCTGAGGCTGAAGCCAGAAAAAGGAAGAATACTGACGCCTCTGATGCTACTCCCTCCAAGAAGAAGCGCAAAACCAAGAAGAATCGGGCTGCTCCCACAGAGCCCTTAGTTGTTGAACCTATTTCAGTGGTTCGCCCTGCATCTGAACACCAAGAACGACGGATGATAGTTCATGAGCCTGCTTCCACAGAGGCTCATGAAGCTGACGACATTCCAGCAGCTGAACCCACCGCTGCTGAAGACATTGGTCACCATGACAATGTTGACGATGATGAAATTCTTCCTTAGATCGAACACAACCTGGTATCATCGCCTGTTCTTACGAACAATGAACTCATCAACATTGGTCATCCTCTAACGCCAATTGCTCAGGATGGATCGTGGGCTGATCACCCATAGCAACAGGACTCACCAAGTACTCCCCAACAACAACAATAAGTTACACCACCCGTGCATGAAGAAGAAGAAGACTTTGAGGCCCAGCCAACTCCATCTCCAAAGGCGTTGCCAGCATTTCGCAGGCTTCGCAGAGGACAAAGGCCTCAAGTCCCTCTTTCGAGCATTCCAGAAGGAGAAGTGCATCACCAACCCGTTGCACGTCAAGTGTTTCCTGAAGCCACTCCAACTGTGAATGTCTCCGTGTCTGAACCCAAGCTACTGAAGACAATCCGGCTGCATCAACCGATGAAAGACAAGAAGATGTACGTGTCCCTACTCCCGAGTTATTGAAGAAGTTCCTGATGTGAACGTGCCAGTGCCCGACCCTCCAGCTCGTTAGGTGGAGGTTGAAAATCCTGAAGCTGTCACCACCAACGCAAGTGAAGCCAATGACGTAGTCATGGCTGAAGCTAATGTGGAGCTCGCACCAACCAGTGTGCCAGAAGCCAATGAGGCAACTGCTCCCGAAGCACCTGTTGTGCAGCCTGAAGCCTCGGCTGTTGCGACTGCTCCTGTTCCGCCACCAAGGCTCTATACAATTGAGCAAGCATACAATCATGTTCAGCTAACCACTGTCCGATGGCCCATTCTGGTCCCTTCGCCTACTGCCTCTGGACCTCAATTTGATTATCATGTTGAGCATAGGCCTCAGGTCCAGAAACCAAAGCCAAGACTGCCAAGGTTCCCAGGCACTGCCAACTCTACAGGGTCCTTCAATGCAAATGGCTTCAAAATCCACAATACCTTCTTTGACAGCGCCAAGAACCCCTACTCAAAGCCAAGGATATCATCAGATTGTTTCTGGAGCTATCAACAGCGAATCTATTACTCCTGCGTTCTATATGATCAAGGGCGCATTTTCCCTCATATGCGCCTTGACACTGAAGCCATTGCTGGACTGTCGTGCTTAGAAGAAGCACTTGACTGCTTTCGTGATGCAGGTCTGCTCAACTTTGTGACAGACAAAGAACACTGGAATGAGGAACTTTTGCTTCAATTCTATGCTACCCTCCACATTCGCGGCTACAACAGGGATATCAAGACATGGGTTCTCGAGTGGATGACAGGAAATGTTCATCATGAAGCCAAAGCTCTGGATGTCATTGAGCTCACAGGCCTACCCACTCCCGGAGAGCTATATGAACCTGATTGTCAACTACACCGCAATGCACTAGAGAGCATCTTCCATAAGCCTGAACCCAACATGAGCCAGATGTTGAGCATGATGAAGCCTTTGCCATCTGATGCTGAATACCCAACTGAGTTCTTTGTTGATGACCTTGAGTATCTGCCTCGCACAATATATCACATCATCAGGCGAACTCTATGGCCTATCAAAGGACATTCATCAGCAGCCAAGCTTGAAGGAGCCATGAAGACATTGGTATTTTACATCCTCAATGGCATCAGCTTCAATTCCCAGGAATTCTTCATCCGACAACTTGCTACGTCTGGATCTGACCTTTTTGGTCTGAAGTTCTATGCTGCATGGGTCATGCGCCTCATCAAGCGACACTCTTCTGTCAATTATCAGCCCTCTGCTCGCAATCATTTGATCTTTCTACCGGAGGTTGATATGTCAGTTGAAGCAATATACTCTGACCCTGCCAAGAAGCCTCTTTGTCTTCAAAATGTCGAGCGCCAAAGCTTCACTCAACCCATTGAAGGCATCCAAGCAGTAACATGTATCTATCCAATGGCTGGAAATACTCGTGTGCCTCGTCGTGCGCATACTGAAGCCACTGAAAGCACCATTGCCCAAAGGCCTCAGAAGCGCTCTCGCGTTCTCAATGACCGAGAACTTCTTGTGGCCCTTCATCAGAAACAAGATAAGCATCACTATTGGCTCAAGAGACAGATGCAAAGCCTCTTGGTGGATGTCAATCGCATTCGAAATCTTGCCACCAAAAATGCATTTGTTGCTCACGAGACTTGTCGGCGAGCATGGAAGAGTTTGACGCTGCTTAGTGCTGAAGCAGATCTTCAAGACGATGGCTTCACTGAGAGATTCAAGTTTGACTCCACTCCTCCATGGACTGCAGTCCTACGTCGAACTCCATCTCTTGAAGACTCTGACTATTCTTCCTCCGCGGCAACTGTGAATGCCAGAGTGATCGATGATGAAGATGATGCTACTTCATCGCCCCCTACTTCTGCATGCATCGACACTGCACCGAGTACGTCTGCACCGCCAAACAACACCGACAACCCTGCTGCTTCACCTACTCATGAGGACGAGTAGATGCTCTATGTCTTCAAACCTTTTTGGTCCTTACTGACAAAAGGGGGAGAAGCATATGAGTTTGATAGTCTTCAAGCGGGTTCATATGGGCGGTTGCTTTATATTTTTCCTCGTGTTTACAACTCTTCAAGCATATGAGTTTGATAGTCTTCAAGCAGGTTCATATGGGCGGTTGCTTTATATTTTTCCTTGTGTTTACAACTCTCGCTTTTGAAACATTTGGTTCTTTGAGTTGTAACACCTAAACTCGATGGTCGTCTGCTACTTATTTGCTTTACTGTGATGTGATGATAAATTCCGCATGTGCGATGATAACTTCCGCACTTAGATCATTCTGCAGACATCCATTTTTCATTATGCATGTCATTCTATTTGCTATATCATTTCATGCATGATGAATTATCTTCATAAGTTGAAGTGGATCTCCACAAGTACAACCTGCCATGTGCATTTGCATTCCAAACGCAAATTACTTATATGCACATCTTCAGGGGGAGCCCTTGCGACTTATGAAGACAATACCCAATCCTTTACAATTTCACATACTTTATCCCCGTTGAAAACTTCAACCAGTTTGTCATCAATCACCAAAAAGGGGGAGATTGTAAGTGCATCTAGTGCCACCCCTAGTTGGTTTTGGAGTATTGACAACAAAGTTGGTTGAGGGACTAATGCGCCTGTGAGAATTGCAGGATAACACAGGTAGTGTCCCTCATTGATTCGGTTTACCTACCGGAGATGACCCCTAAAAATGTATGAAGACATTGAAGACAATGGTGGTATGTGAAGATATTCATATTGAAGACTACGACATGAGAAGACATTGAGTGAAGATTATGGAGCGTGAAGACTGTGTGATTTTGTTGTTTCCTTTTCTTCTTTGTTGAGTCATAGGAACCACCGTACTGTTAAGTGGGGTCCAAGTGAACTAAGTCAGAATGACTGAAGTGATGCTCAACCCAAATCCTATGTCTTCGAGCGAAGACAATGTGAGCAAATCTTATCCAGAGCTGGATGAGTCAGCTTTGCTTGTAGCCCAAGTAAAGTTGTCGTGTGTGTTTGAAATCTGACCGTTGGAACACGTGTCAGTTCCTTAGTGACCCAGGGTCATTTCGGACAAATCAGGTCGGGTTGCCAAGTGTCTATAAATAGCCCACCCCCTACACCATAAATTGGTGGCTGCTCAGAGTTAGTGCACGACTTTTGTCGTTTGAGAGCAACCCACCTCGAAGCCTTCGAGAGGGAGAAATCCTTGTGAGGACCAAGCCCAAACACCTAGAGCCAGAGAGTGTTAGGCATCACTGAAGTCTTTCTGTCTGTGTGACCTGAAGACTTATTACACTTGAGGACTGTGAATCCTCCAGCCGGTTAGGCGTCGCGTTCTGAGCATCCAAGAGTCATTGTGGATCGCCGGTGAACAAAGTCTGTGAAGGTTCGGAAGTCTACCTTGAAGATTTACCAGAGTTATTGGGCGAGGACTGGGTGTCCTTAGCTCAAGGGGAATAAGGTGAAGACATGGTCTTCTGAGTTGAATCTCAGCCTCCCTAACCAGACGTACAGTTGTCAGAGCAACTGGAACTGGTCCAACAAATCCTGTGTCTTCAACAAGTGACTGGTTCTATCCCTTCCCATCCTTTACTTAGAGTTTGTCTTCGTGAAGTCAGTGCCTATCTGTCGTACCTGTTTGACTTCATTGCTTGACTACTTCCGTTGATTGGCTTCATACCATCTTCCATCCTAATCCTTACTACTTAGCTGTTATTAGTCCTGTACTTTCACATCATTGCATACTTGACTATGGTTTGCTTATTGTAGTTTATCTTCCGCTGCATATCAATTAGGTTGTTTCGACTGGTTGTCTTCGAAACTTCCAAGTTTTGAAGACTTACATAAAAATCGCCTATTCACCCCCCTCTAGTCGATAATAGCACTTGCAACTGGACAGAGGCTCATTGCAACCAACCTAACAAGCAAATCCTGATAAACAGGGCATATGCTTGAAAACTGGACAAATGCTCACTGCAACCAAGCTAACAAGCAAATACAGATAAACAAGGCATCTGCTTGAAAACTGGACAAATAATCACTACAACTAACCTAACAACCAAATACAGATAAACAATGCATCTACTTGATAACTGGACAAATGCTCACTACAACCAACCTAACAACCAAATACAGAGAAACAAGGCATATACTCACTATAAAGAACCAAATATAGCCATTCATGAAACCGAAGTAGACAATTCATACTTAAACATCACATAGCCATATTGAACATTACATTTTTGCATAACTGAAATAATTAAACATGACACGGTTAAAACACCTCATGGCCAAAGTTACAACAACAAAGGGTATGGGTTGGCTAGCTAGAAACAGTAAGATTTGCTGATAGGATGTCGCCTCACTTGTCGTGGACGGGATCCTTCCAGTTGGAAGAGCACAGACCCATGGTGCACTCTCTGATGTTGCAGATGGGTTGTTTCACCTTGGAAGACCCTTTATGGGTACCCTCCTCGTGGTCGTGGTTGATGAGATCTGACTTGGCAATTGAGGATGCCAAGCCACCACTATAGAATGTGTCCTTTAGAAATGAAAAAATGGGCTCGATGGCGTACAAGGATCGCAAATCGTTGACCGTGTGGTGGAGGAGATCAGCGACAAGGCCTTTGAAGAGATCGACGACGGTTGAACCAGAGGGGTTGGAGATGCACCACTTAACCTGTGACAAGGCTCGCGTGATGGCCCACAAGTATATGGGGTCAATTGTAACCTTTTCGGTAAGTAAGAGTGTCAAACCCAATGAGGAGCAGAAGGAAATGACAAGTGGTTTTCAGCAAGGTAATGTCTGCAAGTGCTAAAATTATAAGTAGAAGAGTAGTTTGGCAGCAAGATAATTTGTAACGAGCAAGTAATGATAGTAGTAACAAAAGTGCAACAAGGTATCCCAATCCTTTTGAGGCAAAGGACATGCCAAAACGGTCTCTTATGATAAGAAGAGTGTTCTTGAGGGTACACGGGAATTTCATCTAGTCACTTTCATCATGTTGGCTTAATTCATGTTCGCTACTTTGATAATTTGATATGTGGGTGGACCGGTGCTTAGGTGCTATTCTTACTTGAACAAACCTCCTACTTATGATAAATCCCCTCGCAAGCATCCGCAACGACAAGAAAAGTATTAAGAATAAATTCTAACCATAGCATTAAACTTTTGGATCCAATCGGTCCCTTATGGAATAGCGCATAAACTAGGGTTTAAGCTTCTGTCACTCTCGTAACCCATCATCTAATTACTACTCCACAATGCATTCCCTTAGGCCCAAATATGGTGAAGTGTCATGTAGTCGACGTTCACATGACACCACAAAGGGAATCACAACATACATATCATAAAAATATCAAACACATATCAAGTTCATATGATTACTTGCAACATGATTTCTCCCGTGGCCCCAAGAACAAAAGTAACTACTCACAAATGATAATCATGCTCAAGATCAGAGGGGTATTAAATAGCATAATGGATCTGAACATATAATCTTCCACCAACTAAACCATATAGTAATCAACTATAAGATGTAATCAACACTACTAGTCACCCACAACCACCAATCTATAGTTCCGGTACAAAGATTGAACACAAGAGATGCACTAGGGTTTGAGAGGAGTTGGTGCTGTTGAAGATGTTGATGAAGATAGCCCTCCCCAAGATGGGAAAGTTTTTGGTGATAATGATGATGATGATTTCCCCCTTCGGGAGGGAAGTTCCCCCGGCGAAATCGCTAGACCGGAGGGCAAAAGTGCTCCTGCCCAAGTTCAGCCTCGACACGGCAACGTTCGTCCCAAAAGTGCTCTCCTAATTTTTTTTCTAGGTCAAAATGACTTATATACTAGAAGAGGGGCACCGGAGGTGGGCCTGGGTGAGCACAACCCACTCGGGCGCCCGTGGGCTCCCTGGTGTGCGCAGGTGGGTTGTGCGCACCTGGTGGGCCCCCTATGGTACTTATTTGCTTCAATATTACTCAAATATTCCATAAAAATTCCTTGTAAAGTTTCAGATCATTTGGAGTTGTGCAGAATAGGCAACCCGACGTAGCATTTTCAGGTCCAGATTCCAGCTGCCAGAATTCCCCCCTTTGTGTATACCTTGCATATTATGAGAGAAAAGGCATTAGAATTACTCCAAAAAGCATTATTATACAATAAAACAACATAAGTAACAGTAGGTAAACATGATGCATAATGGACGTATCAACTCCCCCAAGCTTAGGTCTCGCTTGTCCTCATGCGAAAACCAAAATCGAAAAGTCCACATGCTTAGAGAGAGAGAGGTGTCGATAAAAATAAAAATACGGACATAACATCATCATGTAACTTATTATAACAACAACAAACTCTAACATAAAACTTTTATCATAGATTTCTCATGAACAAGTGACAATTCATCACAACATCAAAGTATAAAGCATAAACTCTATTGGAAACCAACAAACTATGTTCTCAGTCAACTTTGCAACTACAATTCATCATCTTTTCAGGAAGGGTCACATATCGGAGCCTTTAGGCAAGTCCACATACTCAACCATCATTTAATCTTCTATGATTTCTAACACTCATCGTGTACACATGAGAAAACATTTCAACCGGACACATAGAAAGATATGTGCTTATAGTTTTGCCTCCCAACGAATTCATATCAAGGGTGATGTCAACAATTATAACTCATGCTACCCATATTCAACTGTATATATGTGCCTACATCTTTCGTCACCACATGATGCTTGCCAAAGGAGAAACTAAAAGGGAATAGAGAGAAAAACTTTGACTCTTGCGTGAAAGTAAATACATAAAAGTAAAAGATAGGCCCTTCATAGAGGGAAGCAGATGTTGCCATGCGCTTTTTGTTTGTATGCTCAACCCCTTAGTGCAAGAGAACGTCACGTTATATTGCCCCTTATGATGGCAAACTTTATTATGCAGTCTGCCACTTTTATTCTTCGCCATCACAAGTTCGCACAACACTCGATTTTCCCTTACACTAAATGATCTTACACTTTTAGAAGCAATTTTTATTGCCCTTTTTGCACCGATGACAACTTACTTGAAGGATCTTACTCAATCAATAGGTAGGTATGGTGGACTCTCAAACAAGATCTGGGCTCAAGGGTTTTGGATGCACAAGTAGTATCTCTACTTAGTGTGGAATTTTGGCTAGCAAAGATAGGGGCAAACACCACATGTTGAAGGATCTATGACAATATAACTTCTATGGTAATATGAACAAACATAATTCATTACGTTGTCTTCCTTGTCCAATGTCAACAATTTTGGCATATAATATTTTGATAGGTGCTCACAATCAAAGGGTATGGGTTGGCTAGCTAGAAACAGTAAGATTTGCTGATAGGATGTTGCCTCACTTTCATGGATGGGATCCTTCTAGTTGGAAGAGCACAGACCCATGGTGCACTCTCTGATGTCGCAGATGGGTTGTTTCACCTTGGAAGACCCTTTGTTGGTGCCCTCCTCGTGGTTGTGGTTGATGAGATCTGACTTGGCAATTGAGGATCCCAAGCCACCACTATAGAATGTGTCCTTTAGAAATGAATAAATGGGCTCGATGGCATACAAGGATCGCAAATCCTTGACCGTGTGGTGGAGGAGATCAGCGACAAGGCCTTTGAAGAGATCGACGACGGTTGAACCAGAGGGGTTGGGGATGGACCCTGTGACAAGGGCCGCGTGATGACCCACAAGTATATGGGGTCAATTGTAACCTTTTTGATAAGTAAGATTGTCAAACCCAACGTGGAGCAGAAGGAAATGACAAGTGGTTTTCAGCAAGGTAATGTCTGCAAGTGCTAAAATTATAAGTAGCAGAGTAGTTTGGTAGCAAGATAATTTGTAACGAGCAAGTAACGATAGTAGTAGAAAAAGTGCAACGAGGTAGCCCACTCCTTTTGAGGCAAAGGACATGCCAAAACACTCTCTTATGATAAGCAGAGTGTTCTTGAGGGTACACGGGAATTTCATCTAGTCACTTTCATCATGTTGGCTTAATTCATGTTCGCTACTTTGATAATTTGATATGTGGGTGGACCGGTGCTTAGGTGCTATTCTTACTTGAACAAACCTCCTACTTATGATAAATCCCCTCGCAAGCATCCGCAACTACGAGAAAAGTATTAAGAATAAATTCTAACCATAGCATTAAACTTTTGGATCCAATCAGTCCCTTATGGAATAGCGCATAAACTAAAGTTTAAGCTTCTGTCACTCTCGCAACCCATCATCTAATAACTACTCCACAATGCATTCCCTTAGGCCCAAATATGGTGAAGTGTCATGTAGTCGACGTTCACATGACACCAGAAAGGGAATCACAACATACATATCATAAAAATATCAAACACATATCAAGTTCATATGATTACTTGCAACATGATTTCTCCCGTGGCCCCAAGAACAAAAGTAACTACTCACAAATGATAATCATGCTCAAGATCAGAGGGGTATTAAATAGCATAATGGATTTGAACATATAATCTTCCACCAACTAAACCATATAGTAATCAACTACAAGATGTAATCAACACTACTAGTCACCCACAAGCACCAATCTATAGTTCCGGTACAAAGATTGAACACAATAGATGCACTAGGGTTTGAGAGGAGTTGGTGCTGTTGAAGATGTTGATGAAGATAGCTCTCCCCAAGATGGGAGAGTTGTTGGTGATGATGATGATGATGATGATTTCCCCCTCCGGGAGGGAAGTTCCCCCGGCGAAATCGCTCCACCGGAGGGCAAAAGTGCTCCTGCCCAAGTTCAGCCTCGAGACGGCAACGCTTCGTCCCAAAAGTGCTCTCCTAATTTTTTTCTAGGTCAAAATGACTTATATACCAGAAGAGGGGCACCGGAGGTGGGCCTGGGTGAGCACAATCCACTCGGGCGCCCGTGGGATCCCTGGTGTGCCCAGGTGGGTTGTGCGCACCTGGTGGGACCCCTATGGTACTTATTTGCTTCAATATTACTCAAATATTCCATAAGAATTCCTTGTAAAGTTTCAGATCATTTGGAGTTGTGCAGAATAGGCAGCCTGACGTAGCATTTTCAGGTCCAGATTTCCAGCTGCCAGAATTCCCCCCTTTGTGTATACCTTGCATATTATGAGAGAAAAGGCATTAGAATTACTCCAAAAAGCATTATTAAAATACAATAAAACAACATAAGTAATAGTAGATAAAAATGATGCATAATGGACGTATCAACTCCCCCAAGCTTAGGTCTCGCTTGTCCTCATGCGAAAACCAAAATCGAAAAATCCACATGCTTAGAGAGAGAGAGGTGTCGATAAAAATAAAAATACGGACATAGCAGCATCATGTAACTTATTATAACAACAACAAACTCTAACATAAAACTTTTATCATAGATTTCTCATGAACAAGTGACAATTCATCACAACATCGAAGTATAAAGCATAAACTCTATTGGAAACCAACAGACTATGTTCTCAGTCAACTTTGCAACTACAATTGATCATCTTTTCAGGAAGGGTCACATATCGGAGCCTTTAGGCAAGTCCACATACTCAACCATCATTTAGTCTTCTATGATTGCTAACACTCACCGCGTACACATGAGAAAACATTTCAACCGGACACATAGAAAGATATGTGCTTATAGTTTCGCCTCCCAACGAATTCATATCAAGGGTGATGTCAACAATTATAACTCATGCTACCCATATTCAACTATATATATGTGCCTAGATCTTTCGTCACCACATGATGCTTGCCAAAGGAGAAACTAAAAGGGAATAGAGAGAAAAACTTTGACTCTTGCGAGAAAGTAAATACATAGAAGTAAAAGATAGGCCCTTCGCAGAGGGAAGCAGATGGTGCCATGCGCCTTCTGTTTGTATTCTCAACCCCTTAGTGCAAGAGAACGTCACATTATATTGCCCCTTGTGATGGAAACCTTTATTATGTAGTCTGTCGCTTTTATTCTTCTCCATCACAAGTTCGCACAACGCTCAATTTTCCCTCACGCTAAATGATCTTACACTTTTAGAAGCAATTTTTATTGCCCTTTTTGCACCGATGACAACTTACTTGAAGGATCTTACTCAATCAATAGGTAGGTATGGTGGACTCTCAAACAAGATTTGGGCTCAAGGGTTTTGGATGCACAAGTAGTATCTCTACTTAGTGCGGAGTTTTTGGCTAACAAAGATAGGGGCAAACACCACATGTCGAAGGATCTATGACAATATAACTTCTATGTGAATATGAACAAACATAATTCATTACGTCGTCTTCCTTGTCCAATGTTAACAATTTTGGCATATAATATTTTGATAGGTGCTCACAATCACAAAAGATTTCCAGGATAGTGTATTTGCATGTGAATCTTCTCATCCCTTATTAATTCTTTCATGAGTTGCATCATTAACCAATGCTATGTTTGTCAATCTACAATAAAAGTTTCTACTTATAATTTTCCTTGTGTAATGTCATCACTTACCATAAGATTAGCATATGATCTTTTTCATTTATTTCCTTTCTTTTTATTGAAACAAGAAAGTAAAGAAGGCAAAACTCAAACTAAACTTTATTATATATCTCGCATACGATTACAAAGATTGATCACTAAGCAAACTCTCAAAAAGAAAGGATCGAACTAAACTTTTATTCATCTAAAGAAAAAGATAACCATGGATCGAACTAAGAAAAGTCAAGGAAAAAGATAGTGGAGATGATACGATACCGGGGCACATCCGCCAAGCTTGGCGAAAGCCAAGGGGAGTGCTCATACCTGATACTCAATTTTCTTTTGGTGATGAAGAAGGAGGTGGTTGTCGGATGTTGGGTTCCGGCAGACCCTTAAGGTTCGAACTCTGGGGTGCGCGCGAAGATCTTCCCCCTACCAATCCATGTCCGATCGCCTCGCGAGAATCTAAGCTAAACGATGAACAACATGATGGACACAAGATTTATACTGGTTTGGGCCACCGTTGTGGTCAAATACCCTACTCGAGTGTGTGGTGTGGTGGATTGCCTCAGGGGCTGATGATGAATAGTACAAGGGGAAGAACAGCCTCGCGAGAGGTGTTCTTGGGTTGGTGTGATGAACTACTTGGGAGAGTTCGATCGCCTCTCGATCTGATGGGGACTCTATGAGATGCCCTCTATTGTGGTGGCTAGCTCTATATATAGAGAGGCCCTGGTCCTCTTCCCAAATATTGAGCGGGAAGGGCGCCAACAACGGCCATTTTGAAGGGGAACATCTAGTACAAGTTATCCTGACTAAAGTTGGTCTTCGGCTGCCAAAGGCACTAGCGATGACGCCGTCTTGGGCTCCATGGTGACCTCCATCCTACCACTCTGCTGGTCTTGATCTCGTTGCACCGAAATGGTAACCATTGCCTGATGCCTCGGTACTCCACGCCTGTGCTTGCCCCCTTTGCACCAAAGAGGAAACAAGGACACTGCACAGGCTGGCGCCCGCCTGGTCTCGATCGTCACGACTTGCGTCACGAGCACCTCGCGAGGTACCCTTGCCTTGACCTCTTCGCCTCCTCGCGAGCCTTCCTGGCAAGGCCGCTCCTGAGGAAGCCTTGCGTCGTCCGCCCCACGAGGCTTGGCCCCTCACGAGGGTCTTGAGTTTGCGTTGATGAAGATGGGCCAAACTGGGCCACCACTTGAGCCACGCCGCCGGCCGCAGGCAAGCAAGTCTGGGGACCCCCGTTCCCAAAACATCGACAGTATCCCCCGGGCCCAAGGCACGCTCGGACTTGGCTTAGTAGAGAAGCGAAGGGGCAAGTGTAGAGCGCCGCGGGCCCCAACAGCCTGCGGCCTTGGGCGCCGCATGGCGGTTGATTGGACGTGGGCGTCTCCGCTTCCCGATGCTCCCTCATTATGCACCTAGCTAGGCGGCCACGAGGCTTGTACACAGTTATTCTTCCCTTGCTGCCTGCGCGCTTCTTGTTCCCCTTTCCTCCCTGAGCATCTGCTTCCACCTCCAATCCATCTTGAGTTCTTCCCCCTTTCCATTGCCATGGCGCCAACGAAAAAGGAGAAGGGGAAGAACCGGCGCCTTCGTCCATCTCGCCTCCAGCAGCTGCTCCCACCGTTGACCAGTCGCTCATACTTAATCTGGAAGCCTTGGAGAAGGTTCGCTCCACGCTCGTCTCCAGCTTCAACGAGTGCGGGAGGACGACGGTCTGGCCTGCGTCCGATGCCTCCTTCGACAGGATCGTCACGGAGGTCCAATTCTTTGCCGATGCCCTGTGGGCCGGCCTGGTTCCCCCTTCTCCGCTTTCTTCAATGCGGTGCTTTCCCATTACCAGATCCATATGATGCATCTTGGTCCCCAATCTATTACTCTACTTGCTGTCTTCGCCTTTGTCTGCGAGGCCATGGTGGGGATTCCTCCTTCCGTTGCTCTTCTGTGCCACTTCTTCTCCCTGCGCCTGACTGACCCTTCCCAATGTTCGGGATGCGCGAGCTTCCAGGCTATGCCGGAGATGGCCGCCTTGGGGATCGACTTTGGCCTCCCATCTTTTGCGAGCGGGTTTCGGGAGAGATGGCTGTATGTGGATGTTGGGGTGACCAGCCCCCTGCTCGGGCACCCGACATTGCCCGCTATTCCCAATCCCGGCTGGGGTCACGAGGAGCTTACGAGCCCCCAGCTTGCTTTTGCCTGGCATCGCTTCGAGAGGCTGAGGACGCTCGGTGTGACGATGCCTCAGGTGGTGAAGGAGTTCCTCCAGCGCCGCATCGCTCCTCTCCAGCACCATTCCCGCCCGATGTGGGCCATTTCCGGGCGTCAGGACCACATGAGGCTCTAGGAAGGGGATCTTGCGCCTGAAATGCTGAAGAAGGTGCTGAAAGTCCTGACTGGCGACCCCTCTCCAGGCAGCGTCCGTGATGGAGGCGCCCTCTTGTATCTCTGCTCAAACTGGGTTGAGTTCATGAGGCAGATGCCCCGCTTCGACGAATGGGGGCTGCGCCCGGCTGGCCTTGTGGGGCCCCGCGAGAATCCGATTGCTGCGGCTCTTCCCCCGGTCGCCCGCGTTGGTCTTGCCTTAGGAGTCGTTGCAGGGAGGCAAGCATCGACAGGAGCTGGGGGGCCTGACGTTGAGGTGCTGATGTCGCGCGGGGCTCCCGTGGCGTCATCCTCCGGAGCTTACGGAGCCCCTCTCGAGGTGGTGGCTGATGAGGGGGCGCAACCTGCGGCTCCCGAGGCCGAAGTCCCTGAGTCCTCGGCAGGCCACCAAGAGGTGGCACCTGATTGCTCCTCTCAGACTGGCGCCCTTGATGTAGGTTGCCCTGATGCTTCGGCTCCTATGCCATGCGCCGGACCTCACGTCGAGAGCTTGGGCCAGTTCCGCATAGATTTCAAGGCCCTTCGCAAGAGGAAGGAGGCTTCAGGTGGTGATGATCGCCGTGCCGCCCATTGAAGCACAAGAAGTACTTCGCCATGGACGAGTAAGTCCCTCCTTCTTATAGTTCCTTGTTTGCCGTTCCCTTTGCTGACCGTGGCCTTTCAGGACCCCCCTGCCGAGCCCGCGGAGCTAGCCAAGGAGCCGCTTCCTCTGGCTTCACCTCCACCGCCGACCTTGATCGCCCCGAGCCTGCAAGCCACCCTCGACGTGAGTTCAGCTGGAGAGGTGGGCCGGCCAGCGACGTGCCTTGAGCGTGCGGGAACGCCGCTCCTCCTTCGCGAGCTCTCCCTGGGCACAACTAGCTTGCCCCGGTCTCCTCCGCTGATCATAGGCGGCAAGTGGTTGAAGTCGATCTTCGGTTCCTCATCGGGGGGTGGATCAGCGACGGGCTGGGTCCCTTGCGGGGCTCGTCCGGCGATCGTGAGGGCACTAGCCCCCAGCCCCTGCCAAGAGGGGGCGAGCCACTCCAGGGTCCTCCGCCGATGCCGATGGTGGAGGATGACATTGATGACGTGCTCAGGCATGTGCGGGAGCATAGCGCTGTCTGCCGAGAGTTCCTCCAGAGGGCGACAGATGCAGTGAGCCAGCTTGGTGCAGAGCTTGCGGGTGAGGACGCGCATCTTGAAGTTGAATGCCTGCGGCTGGTCAAGGAGCGGTGCAAGCTAAAGGTGACTGTTGGTCTCCCGCGCCACCAGCGTGATCTCGAAAATGCCAAGGCCGAGGCATCTCTTGTGGCCTCTCGGGAGGCCTGCTCCCGAGCCATTGAGGAGGCTCAGGAGGCGGATCAACGACGCGAAGCTGCGGAAGAGTGCACATGGGAGCTCCAAGACTGGTGCAATTCTCTATAGCAGCAAGTGGAGTTGTGCCGAGCTGCCCTTGCATCGCTGAAAGGGGCGCCGGCCGAAGAGGAGGAGCTCCGGAGGCACGAGGAAACGCTGGCATTGGAGGCTGCCGACCGCAACCTCGATCTTGAGCGGTTGGAGACGAGGGACCGCCAGGTCACCCAGGCGGAGGACGATGTCGGTGCGCGTGAGGCCCCGATCCAAGAAGAGATCGACCGTCACATGGCGGAAGCTCGAGCAGGTCTTGAGCGCGAGTATGAAGAGAGGTTGGAGCTGATCAAGGCCGAAGCCGCGGGCAGAACTGCTGCTCTCAGAACCAGGCTGACCGAAGCCACGTAGCGAGCTGAGGCCACAGCAGCCACCCTAGGCACGGCGCAGGCTGAGCTGGCCTCCTCCCGCACCGAGTTGCTTCTTCTTCAACGGCGTGTCGACGATGCCGAGGCCGTTGCGCGGCGGAACGAGGATGAGATTCTCCAGCGGCAGAACAGGGTATGCCTTCCGAGGTATGCCGGGCAATAAGGGCAAGGAAGGCTGCGGGAAGAGTTTCAGGACTAGGCCAGAGGACTCCTGTCCATAAGGCTAGGAAGGCAGGAGCAAAAAGATTGAACTAGCCCACGCATGACGCTGGAGCACATGCATGGCCCCATGCACCGAACACTCAGGGAAAGGGCCAATGCGGGCTTGGGCAACATCTGCGAGGCAGCCGCTGAGGAGCCGCGTGTGACCAACTACGCCAGCAATCCCCGGTTCTTCACTGACATGGTGACGCATCTGGAGAACTGCTCCGAGAGGTCTCACCAGCTGGTAGAGGAACGGAGCCGCGGCCTGCTCGCACGGGCATTCTCCCGCGTCTTCAGCCATCTCCAGAACATCGACCCCCTCTTCGACTTCGATGCTGCCATCGCCCCGGTGCCTGAGGCCGTCCGAGGCGACCTAGCGCGATGGGTGGAGGACAATGTAGATGCACTCGTCCGAGCCTTCACTTCTGATGATGACGGGGTGATTGTTGCTGCTGACGAAGGCGACGTGGTGAACGGTGGTGAAGATGGTGCCAACAACGGTGATGGGGAGGCCAGCGGCAGCGACAGTGGTGCCAGCAACGCCTGTGGGGACGCCCTGGGGGATGCAGTGAGCAACATGTCCGATTGATCCCACGCTCCCCCCTACTGTTTATCCTGCGCAAGAAGAGACTCGGGCGTGGCCCTGAAGGTTGTAAGAGCATTTTGGGAGGGGAAGCCCCTCATGTAAAAAGATTGTTGCCTATGTGTTGTTGAGGTCGGCACCAAATGGGCACCCGTATGACGTCATGATTTCCGTGATGAGTTGGTTATCGTGGTTTTACCTTTGTCTTGGCGAGCCTTGAGTAGGCTTGCAGCGTCCATCCGAGGGTCTCAAGAAGGTCCCATTTGACCACGTGGCGAGAGCCTGGCAAGAGTGAACGCCGACCGCGGGACGGCGGGCGCAGATGCTGGGCCCTGCCCTACTCGCGACGGGCTCATGAGAGGGAGGCAGCTGGTGTGAATTCCAACTTGAACAGAAATCGGAACACGAGAAAGCACACGAATAAGACAAGACACCCCTCCCTGCATACACAAACACAAATTCGACTTCAACTTAGAGCCGAAACGAGAAAGCTTTTTCGCACAAAAGGAAGCAAAAGCAAAAGGCCGCATCCGACACCTAGTCTAGTCTTCGATGTCTTCTCACCAGCACAGAGCTAAGTGCTGCCACTGGGCGTGGGAGGGAGCCCTCGAGGCCCGAGGGTGGCTCGCCGGAGACTCCGGGGCGTGTACAGCCCCAACTCATTATTACGTGAGAGTGTCATGGGCGGCGAGCTTCACAGGCACTGGGCCTTCTTCACAGGTACCGGCCTTGCTTCATATCGCCATATGAGGACCGGAAACCAGGACGACGCCAATGGGGAAAAGGGGATGCGAACGGTTCCCACGACAACCACGGGTCCTCTGCCGGGGGTAGGCCTTGGGGCACCTCCCCGGCAGAGGGCCTACCTTTGAAGAACGCCTTGCTCCGCGTGCCGTGTGGAGGAGCTTGGCTCCCGACCCCTCTCCTACTGCCCCCAGTGCCCTCCTCCTGAGGGGAGGGAGGCTGCCGCACTGGGGCAGCCATCCGCTGCAGCGACCTGAACCTCCTGCGACCCATGGTTAGCGTAAGTTTGCTCCTGAGGAATTAGCGGTACGTGATAGTTGCTGCCGCCGGCACGGCTGTCAAGGCTTCCGCGAGGCTCCTGAAAGAGCTCGGCTTCTGGCACCTCTTCCTCCCAGCCTTGCCCGAGGAACGTGTCGTGGTCTTCTTCCAGTGCGTACTCTCGATCCACCATGTGGGGCACATAGGCCTCCGGGGTCACCGCCCCAAAGGCCTCGCCGTAGTGCCCCGCGCGCCATGCAGTTCGACTTGAAGCTCCATCTTGGGGGTGGTAGGGCGGCGGCCCGCCCAAGCCGTGGGCAGTGATGTGCATGCCCTCGCTTGCCAGGGGCGGTGCCGGCGTAGCCTGTAGCCCGACGCTGATGGCCAGGCTGGTGTTGACGAAGCCTTGAGGTGCGCTCGAGGGCACGTGGGCATGGATAGGCCCGCAACGTGATCCGCCCGGGGCCTGGGGTGGAAGCTGGACGCAGAACGGGGGTGCCCCTGAAGCAGCGGCATCCAGGAGCTTGGCCACGCGCTCCAGCAGCACGTCGTGGTCGCTTTCTTGCAGTTTCCACCGCAGTAGTTCTCGCACCACTGTGAGCGCGGTCTTCATGTTCGCCTGCTCCTGTCAGGTGTACGATGTTGTGGCTGTAGCATGGCTTGAGGCCCTTGCTGCCGATCGCACCTGCTGCGGAGTGAGGGCAGGCGACGCTTGACCGCGTCGCCCGCGCCCCGCAACGCTCTATGGAGTGCGGGCTGCCTGAGGTGCGAGGTTGAGGTCACCTTGGGCAGGCGGCACGACATGGGCAGGCCATGCCGCCCAACGGTCGGACTTGGCCATTGGGTCACCGAACATGGAGGCGGTGAAGAGATGGAACGCAGGACGGAAGAAGGAAGATTTTGGCGCACCCCTACCTGGCACGCTAAATGTCGAATGTTGGGTTCCGGCAGACCCTTAAGATTCGAACTCTGGGGTGCGTGCGAAGATCTTCCCCCTACCAATCCACGTCCGATCGCCTCGCGAGAATCTAAGCTAAATGATGAACAACACGAGGGACACAAGATTTATACTGGTTCGGGCCACCGTTGTGGTGTAATACCCTACTCCAGTGTGTGATGTGGGGGATTGCCTCAGGGGCTGATGATGAACAGTACAAGGGGAAGAATAGCCTCGCGAGAGGTGTTCTTGGGCTTGTGCAATGAACTACTTGGGAGAGTTCGATGGCCTCTCGATCTGATGGGGACTCTATGAGATGCCCTCTATTGTGGTGGCTAGCTCTATATATATAGAGGCCCTGGTCCTCTTCCCAAATATTGAGCGGGAAGGGCGCCAATAATGGCCGTTTTGAAGGGGAACATCTAGTACAAGTTATCCTGACTAAAGTTGGTCTTCGGCTGCCAAAGGCACTGGCGATGACACCGTCTTGGGATCCACGGTAACCTACATCCTGCCGCTCTGCTAGTCTTGGTCACGTTGCACTGAAATGGTAACCTTTGCCTGATGCCTCGGTACTCCAAGCCTGTGCTTGCCCCCTTTGCACCAAAGAGGAAACAATGACACTGCGCAGGCCGGCGCCCTCCTGGCGCCCGCCTGGTCTCGATCATCACGGCTTGCATCACGAGCACCTCGCGAGGTACGCTTGCCTTGATCTCTCTACCTCCTCGCGAGCCTACCTGGCGAGGCTGCTCCTGAGGAAGCCTTGTGTCATCCGCCCCGCGAGGCTTGGCCCCTCGCGAGGGTCTTGAGTTTGCATTGATGAAGATGGGCCGCACGTGGCCACCAATTGAGCCATGCCGCAGGCCACATGCAGGCAAGTCTGGGGACCCCTGTTCCCAGAACGCTGGTGGTGATGAAGTAGAAGTGATCCGGTCCTTAAGGACCAAGAGACTCTCCAATCTTTGGATGATGCTCCGAAGGGAAGTGATGTGCTCCAGATGCAGAATATTTTCACGAGTGAGATACTTATTTTGCACACGAACCATTTCAATGATCCTGAAGGCTGCAATCTCAGTGGGAGTAAGATGAGCATAGTAAGGTTTAAGGATATCTTCCTCTTCCTCATCGGCAGGCAAGGCTTGCTTGATGATCAGCACTTGATCTCTGGTGGCCTCCTTGCTCTTGTCCTCCATGGCTACTCCAATGGGATCATCCCTCTTTAGCTTGATCTTCATCAACCAAGCATCCTATTCCATATGATCAGAGGGAGAAGAAGACATGATGCCTGGCTCAACAGATCTGATAGAAAATAGTGATGAAAGAAAACAGGAGATTTCTCCGCGATACGGAGGCCAACAGGTTCGGGGGGTATATAAAGATTTTTTATCTTGGGGAACAAGCAGAATGGAAGAAAAATGGCGTCCGGAAAGTACCCGAGGTGGGCACAACCCACCGGGGTGCACCTTGCCAGGCGCGCCCTAGTGTATCGTGCCCACCGGGGTCACTTTCCTGGAAGTTTCTTATTTTCCTAATTTTTTAAATATTTCAAAACTAACAAAAAGTATTTTTGCGGATTTTTTGGAGTCCGTTTACTTATCGTATCACGTACCTCCCTTTTTTCATGATCCTGGAGTGTTTCGGAAGGTTTCTTTTATGTGTTCTTTCAATGTCATAGTTTGGATAATATTGCTTTCAATATTAATGGGCGTACCTGAGATATAATGTTTTATTCGTTGCCCATTAACAACCTTCGGGTTAGTACCTTCGGCATTATTTATTTTGATAGCTCCAGATCAATAGACCTCCTCGATAACATAGGGTCCTTCCCATTTGGAGAGGAGTTTTCCTGCAAAGAATCTGAAATGAGAGTTGTACAAAAGAACATATTCCCCAACTTTGAACTCACGCTTTTGGATCCTTTTGTCATGCCATCTTTTAACTTTTTCTTTGAATAACTTTAAATTTTCATAAGCCTGGCTTCTCCATTCATCTAATGAGCTAATATCAAATAACCTCTTTTCACCAGCAAGTTTGAAATCATAGTTGAGTTCTTTGATTGCCCAATATGCTTTATGTTCTAACTCAAGAGGCAGATGACAAGCTTTTCCATAAACTATTTTATAAGGAGACATACCCATAGAATTTTTATATGCTGTTCTATAGGCCCAAAGTGCATCACCTAGTTTCTTAGACCAATTCTTCCGGGACCTATTGATAGTCTTTTGTAAGATTAGTTTTATTTCTCTATTGCTTAGTTCAACTTGACCACTAGACTGAGGATGATAAGATGATGCAATTCTATGGTTAACATCATACTTACCAAGCATTTTATGGAAAGCACCATGAATAAGGTGTGAACCACCATTAGTCATTTAATATCTAGGGACTCCAAACCTTGGGAAAATAACTTCCTTAAGCATTTTAATATTGGTGTTGTGATCAACATTACTGGTTGGAATAGCTTCTACCCACTTAGTAACATAATCAACAGCAACCAAAATATGTGTATACCCATTAGAGGAAGGAAAAGGTCCCATGAAATCAAATCCCCAAACATCAAATGGTTCAATATCAAGTGAATAATTCATAGGCATTTCTTGACGCTTATCGATATTACCTATTCTTTGACATTCATCACAAGATGAGACAAACTTACGGGCATCCTTGAAGAGTGTAGGCCAATAAAAACCAGATTGCAATACCTTATGAGCGGTTCTGTCTCCCGCGTGATGTCCTCCATAAGCCTCAGAGTGACATTTCCATAGGATTTGTTCCTGTTCATGCTCAGGTACACAACGTCTAATAATAACATCTACTCCTTCTTTATAAAGATGTGGGTCATGCCAAAAGTAATGTCTTAAATCATAGAAGATTTTTTTCTTTTCTTGGTATGTGAACCTAGGTGGTATGTATTTAGCAACAATATAATTAGCATAGTCAGCATACCAAGGTGTACTATTAGAAACATTTATTGCAGCTAATTGTTCATCAGGAAAGCTATCATTAATAAGCTGTGGGTCATCCAGAATATTTGCAAGCCTAGACAAGTTATCAGCTACAGGGTTCTCTGCTCCTTTCCTATCAGTGATATGCAAATCAAATTCTTTTAGCAGAAGAACCCACCTAACGAGTCTAGGTTTAGCATATTTCTTTTCCATAAGATATTTTATAGCAGCATGATCGGTGTGAACAATCACTTTAGAATCAACAATGTAAGATCTGAATTGATCACAGGAAAACACCACTGCTAAGAATTCTTTTCAGCAGTAGCATAATTTTGTTGAGCACTGTCTAGAGTTTTACTAGCATAATGGATAACATTCAATTTCTTATAAACTCTTTGTCCTAGAACAACACCAACAACATAATCACTAGCATCACACATAATCTCAAAAGGCAAGTTCCAATCAGGTGGTTGAACAACATGTGTAGTAATTAAGGCTTTCTTTAGCGTTTCAAAGGCTTCCAAGAAATCATCATCAAACGCAAAGGGGATATCCTTTTGCAAAAGATTTGTAAGAGGCCAAGAAATTTTAGAAAAGTCTTTGATAAACCTCCTATAGAAACCAACATGACCAAGGAAACTACGAATACCATTGATATCTTTAGGACATGGCATTTTCTCAATTACATCAACCTTGGCCTTGTCCACCTCAATAAATCTTTAAAAAATTCTATGCCCCAAAACAATACCCTCGTTAACCATAAAGTGGCAGTTCTCCCAATTCAAGACAAGATCTGTTTGTTCACATCTCTGCAAAACTCGATCAAGATTGCTTAAACAATCATGAAAAGACTTCCCATAAACAGAAAAGTCATCCATGAAAACCTCAACAATCTTTTCACAAAAATCAAAGAATATATCAGTCATACATCTTTGAAAGGTAGAAGGTGCATTACATAAACCAAAAGGCACACGTCTATAAGTATAAGTTCCAAAAGGACAAGTAAAAGTGGTCTTTTATCGAATAGGTTGTGAATGTATTTGTGAAAAACCAGAATATCTATCAAGGAAGCAAAAATGTGTGTGCTTAGATAATATTTCTAACATTTGATCAATAAAAGGCAGAGGGTAATGATCTTTTCTAGTTGCTTTGTTTAATTTTCTATAATCAATTACCATCCTATAGCCTGTGACAATTGTTTGTGGAATAAGCTCATTCTTATCATTAGGAACAATAGTAATACCTCCCTTCTTAGGGACACAATGAACAGGACTTACACATCTACTATCTGCTATAGGATAGATTATACTCGCTTGTAGAAGTTTCAATATTTCTGTTCTTACCACTTCTTTCATCTTCGAATTTAACCGACGTTGGTGATCAACAACAGGTTTAGCATCAGGTTCCTTAATTATCTTGTGCTGACATAGAGTGGGGCTAATGCCTTTAATATCATCAAGAGTATATCCAATAGCAGCTCTGTGCTTCCTTAGAACTTTCAATAATCTTTCTTCTTCATGTTCTGAAAGGTTAGCACTAATAATAACAGGATATATCTTTTTCCAATCAAGATAAGCATTTTTCAAAGTGTCCGGCAATTGTTTTAATTCAAACACAGGATCACCTTTAGGTGAGGAGGACCTCCTAGAGTTTCAATAGGCAAATTGTGTTTAAGTAGAGGTTGTTGTTAAAAAAAGATTCTATCTATTTCATTTATTTCACGTATATGCAAATCATTTTCATGTTCTAGCAAATATTGTTCTTAAGGATCAGTAGGAGGTACAACAATAGAAGCAAGACCAATAATTTCATCCTTACTAGGCAAATCTTTCTTATGAGGTAGCCTACTAAACTTGGAAAAAATAAATTCATGAGATTCATCACCAAAGCTAACACCGGCAGTTTGTTTCTTACCATCTATTCTAGCATTGACAGTGTTCAAGAAAGGTCTACCAAAGATAATGGGACAAAAGTCATCTTGTGGGGAGCCAAGAACAAGAAAATCAGTGGGGTATTTTATTTTCCCACACAAGACTTCAACATCTCTAAGAATCCCATTTGGTGATATAGTATCTCTATTGGCAAGTTTAATAGTAACATCTATGTCTTGTATTTCAGTAGGTGCTATTTCACTCTTAATTTATTCATATAAGGAAAAAGGAATAGCACTCACACTAGCACCTATGTCACATAAACCATGATAATAGTGATCTCCTATCTTGACTAAGACAACAGGCATGCCAACAACTGGTCCATGTTTATCTTTTTTATCGGGTTTGGCAATTCTAGAAGCTTCATCATAGAAGTAAATAACATGCCCATCGATATTGTCGACCAAGAGATCTTTAATCATAGCAAAACTAGGTTCAACTCTGAATTGTTCAGCTGGTTTGGGTGTTCTAACATAACTTTTGTTAACCACATGAAAGTACAACTAATCCGTGGGTGGTTTTGGTAATCCTTAACAACATATAGTTCATTGAACTAATGCTCTTTCAAGATGATCATTTCGGAAAGTTAAATGATTGGCATGGCATGGACTAGAGATGTGGACCCCTCAATAAGCTAAGGACACATATTGGCAACAAGCTCAAGACTCTACATTTTCATTTAAGTGATTCAAGATCACATTGAGTCAATAGGAAAGCCAATACTATTAAAATGGGATGAGGTGTTGCTTAATGGTTTACTTGCTCAAAATGCTTAGTGATATGCTCCAAAACCCTCAACCACTTTCTCACCTCCACATATGTCCTAAACCTACAAGTCAAATTCGGCCCCATCGATTTGATCTCTCTGACGCCACCGAGTTTCATTTGACATAGTGACTGCCACAAACCCCAGTCACTTCGGCCTCACCGATAGGGATCTCGGTCTCATCGAGATTGGATTGCAAACTCATTGTTTCCTTTTTGTAACATTTTGGTCCAACAGAGATGAGCAGATCGGTCCCACCGAGTCTGCAATGCGAATTCACTGTTTCCTCTTCGTAAGACTTCGGTCCCCCAGAAGTGAGCGGATTGGTCCCATCGAGTTTGCCTGACCAACTCTCTATGTGCCTTTTGCTGAAATTGCTCCCACCGAGTTTATGTGATCGATCACACCCAGATTACGTTATGCCCTAACCCTAACATATCGGTCCCACCGAGATGACTGTGTCGGTCCCACCGAAAAGCCTAACATTCATATTTTGACCTGAATCGGTCTGACCGAGTTTCTCCATTCGGTCCCACCAAGTTTGGGAATCTATGTGTAATAGTTAGATTTTGTGTGGAGGCTATATATACCCCTCCACCCATTCTTCATCCGCGAGGAGAGCCATCAGAACGTGCCTACACTTCCAACACTCATTTTCTGAGAGAGAATCACCTACTCATGTGTTGAGACCAAGATATTCCAATCCAACCACAAGAATCTTGATCTCTAGCCTTCCCCAAGTTGCTTTCCACTCAAATAATCTTTCCACCATAGCCAAATCTGTGTGAGAGAGTTGAGTGTTGGGGAGACTATCATTTGAAGCACAAGAGCAAGGAGTTCATCATCAACACACCATCTATTACCTTTTGGAGAGTGGTGTCTCCTAGATTGGTTAGGTGTCAATTAGGAGCCTCCGTCAAGATTGTGGAGTTGAACCAATGAGTTTGTAAGGGCAAGGAGATTGCCTACTTCGTGAAGATCTACCCTAGGGAGGCAAGTCCTTCGTGGGCGATGGCCATGGTGGGATAGACAAGGTTGCTTCTTTGTGGACCCTTCATGGGTGGAGCCCTTCGTGGACTCGCGCCACCGTTACCCTCCGTGGGTTGAAGTCTCCATCAACGTGGATGTACGATAGCACCACCTATCGGAATCACGCCAAAAATCCCCGTGCCAACATTGCGTATGCTCCTTCCAAACTCCTCCCATTTACTTTCTTGCAAGTTGCATGCTTTACTTTCCGCTGTCCATATACTCTTTGCATGCTTGCTCGAATAGTATTGAGATTGCTTGACTTGTGCTAAGTTGCTAAAATCTGCCAAGCACTAAAATTGGGAAAAGGTTAAGTTTTTATTTGGTCAAGTAGTTTAATCACCCCTCTAGACATACTTTCGATCCTACAAGTGGTATCAGAGCTTTGGTCTCCATTTGCCTTGATTTCCATAGCTTTGGTTATCATAGCCTTGGTTTCACAACCTAGGAGAGTATGGCATCTAGCGAGGGAAATTACCACCGTATAGGTCCTTACTTTGATGGTACTAATTTTGCTAGTTGGAAACATAAAATGAAAATTCATATTCTTGGACATAACCCCCCATTTGGGCTATTGTGTGTATTGGTTTGCAAGGTGAATTCTTTGATGGGAGAGAATCAAACCATGAAGCTACCACAGAAGAATTAAAGATGTTGCAATACAATGCTCAAGCTTGCGATATCCTCTTCAACGGACTGTGCCCCGAAGAATTCAACAAAGTCAGCCATCTTGAGAATGCAAAGGAAATTTGGGATACTTTGATTGATATGCATAAAGGTACCAACTCCGTCAAGGAATCTAAGTTGGATGTGCTTCAAAGTCAACTTGACAAGTTCAAAAATGAAGGATGGTGAAGGTATCGCTGAAATGTACTCTAGGCGTTCTCTCATCACAAATGAGATTGCCGGCTTAGGAAGTGAAGAGATGTCCAACAAATTCATCATCAAGAATATCTTTAGAGCCTTGGATGGAAAATATGATACCGTGTGCACTTTGATCCAAATGATGCCAAACTACAAAGATCTCAAGCCAGCCGAAGTCATTGGAAGAATTATTGCTCATGAGATGTCACTCAAGGATAAAGAAGAGCTTCACAACAAGTCTAGTGGTGCTTACAAAGCCTCAAGTGATGCTCCTACATCGTCAAATGAGAAACAAGCCTTCAATGAAGAATTGAGCTTAATGGTGAAGAACTTCAACAAATTTTACAAGAGTAGAAGCAAGGAAAGAAGTTCCAAGTCAAGGTCCTACAATGACAAAAGATCTTCTAGTCGAGAGTGAAATTGCTACAATTGTGGAAGATTCGGACACTACTCCAATGAGTGTACGGCTCCCTACAAAAGAACAGAAGACTCACCTAAAAGGAGAAGCAAAAGGGAAGAATCACCTCCAAGAGAGAGAAGGAGTAGAGATGATCGCTATGAACGAAGAACCTCTTGAAGAAGCAAGGATTCAGAAAGGAAGGACAAGTCATAAAGGAGGTACACAAAACAAAGACATCAAGCTCATGTTGATGAATGGGTATCCGGCTCTGACTCCGACCACCACTCCGAGAGAAGTTATCACTCCGACTCTGAATATACTCAAGATGAAGGTGTTTCCGGTCTAGCACTTGTGTCAACCAACTCCTATGCCATATTTGATTCACCAAATGAAGGGATTGGGAGATGCTTCATGGCTAAAGGCCCCAAGGTAACACACCCTGAGTATGTTGATTTCAATAGTGATGAAGATGACTTGCTAGGTGATAATGATTTACTCGTTGACAACTCTAGTGATGAATACTATGATGAAAATGCTATTAATTATGCTAATCAAGATGAAACGAATGACAATGATAAGAAGGAGATTGAGCGTCTAACTAAAGAACTAAACACTCTTAAGTTGGCTCATGAAACTACTTTAGAAGATGATCGAGAACTTTTAAAAACTCATGAGAAGTTACGCTTTGAGAAGCTCAATCTTGAGCAAGAACATGGATTCTTAAAAGCTATCAATGATGATCTTCGGAAGAAAAGTTCTTCTTACATTGCCAAGCATTTGCTCTTGTCTACTTACATGCTTCAAGTAAAATCTAGCAACAAGAACAAGAAAGATTCTTCTTCTAGTAGTAACAATAATCATGCCAAATCCAATATTGTTGCTTCTAGTAGTTCTCTTGATTCCACTAATGACTCTCTTAGCCAAGTTACACTTGAGCAAGAAAATAGCTTATTTAAGGGAATTATAGAGAAAGGCGTTTACAAGAGCTTTGCCGGAAGTAAGGAATTTTAGGAAATTGTAGGCAAGCAAGGAAGGCACCGGAAGAATCAAGGTGTTGGTTTTGAACGAAAGTTCAATGCCAATGGGTTGAGTGGGAAGAAGATCAATACCCCAAGATGAAGTTTATTCCTCAACAAGAGAAGTATGATCCTACTTCCTTCAAGGGGACACAAGCTCAAGATGATCTTCCACCACAAGACCACAAACTAAAAGGCAAGGACAAGCTTCAAGAGGATATTGATGCATTTGAAGATGCTCCAAAGGCCTTGGTCAAGTGGGTTCCCAAGACTACATCAAGTTCTACTTCATCAAGTACATCTACAACTCCAAGGATTCCCATCAAGATGATGTGGATCCCGAAGAAGAAGAACTAGAGAGTTCTCGAGGGTGACTCCGCCAACATACTTCACTCATATTCATTTTGGCGAGGACTAGTGCAAACAACTTCCACATCTTGCACTAGTTCAAGGAGTCACAAACCCTCTTGTTGGTAAGACAAGGGACAAGGTAAGCTAATGCTCTCATGGACATCATCATGTGTGTGCTTCACTCTATGTCTATGGATATCCTTGTTTGTTCCTTGTGGGACTAGTCCACGTAGGTATTGAAAGTGCAACTCACTCCAATGGATTGCTTCAAATGATCTACATCAACAATGAGCATCCACATCTTCAACATCTACATGAAGTCATCATTGACAAAACCCAAGGTTAGTTCATCCCTCTTAGTGGGGATATCACATCTAGGTGGAGCTTTACTCTAAGAATTGAGCTAAAGCAACTCTAATGGTGTGAACACAATAATGCTTGTAAAAGTGGTAACCCCACTTGTGCTTAAACAATGAGTATGATTTGACTCCTAAGTCAATATACTCATATATAGATGACCTAGTCATCGCCAATTGCTTGATAGATGCTAGAGTGATTGTGCATGCTTGACCACATATTCCATTTGCCTTTTTATTGTGTGAGCATGTTGGTTGCATATTTTTCTCATTTGAAGGCATCCATTTGTTGCTTTGTTTGTTTGGTTCTTCTTTTGCCAAATGGATGGACAAGAATGCCTAAGAACTCCCTCTAGCTATCTATGCTTTTCTCTTCTCAAACTCTCTTCATGCTACATCACAAAGTTTGATCTAAGTCAAATTCAAACCCTCTGTGTGAGGAGCACTCGGAGTCCCGATTTGTCTTAGACTTAAAACTTCCAAAACCTCTCTGTGTATTTTGGTCTGACCGACTCCTCCATTTCGGTCACACTGAGTTCACTGGGTTGATCAAGTTTTCAATCTCGGTGCAACCGATTAGAACTTTTCGGTCTCATCGAGTTGCAGTAACCGCTTGCGATGCTGCATCTCGGTGCCACCGAGTTGTTCCACTCGGTCACACCGACAGTGCCAGGATACATATACCGACAGGTCAAATTTTGGAAATCTCTCCAAAACCTCTTCACCTGTGCGTGTGCTGCTCTGGCGCCTAGGGTATCTGGATCGTCTCCTTGTTGCCAGCGACCTCCTGCTGCTGGTCTCCGCCGCCGTCAACAGAAATCCTCCCCTCTGTTGCTGCCGTAGCGAGCTTATCGCCAAGCTAGGGTATGAGCTCAACTCTTTGTCCTTTCTTTTAACTCGGATTCCTGGCACAAAGGCAATGCCATGTTTCTTTCCAAGTATGAAATTGATCTATCCACAGAAATCATCCTTTACATTAGATTTCATTTGAAAATTTAGGGCTAGGTTTCCGCTGGACTCATCTCGGACCCACCGAATTGTAGAAATCTGTCTCACCGATTTGGCTTATGCTAGTGCACATGTGATTTTCGGTCTGACCGAAAGTTGCAAATCGATGTGACCAATATTAGGACTTTGTGAAACCCTAGCAAACTCAGAGTCACCAAACTCTGTCTCGATCTGACTGATGTCACATGTTTAGGCTCCAAAGTTGCTTCGATGGCACCAAGTTTTACAAATCGGTAGCTCCGAATGCTTCCTATAGAAAACTAAAACTAAGTTTTTGACTCATTCTTTTTGCAAAAACTCCGCACTTTGTGATGCTCATCTACTCTATCTCATCTATAACTATTAACATGGTCAGCTCTCAGTTTGCTGTGCACAATGTCTGATCAAAGTGATAGTCAGAACAAGCCAGAAGAGCAGATGGACTTGAGTGAGGGCACTAGTCCCTCTGGAAGCTATGATGAAGGTAGCAGGAGCACACCAAGTAACCTGCCTAAGGCTCAGACTAGGTAGAGGAAGAAGAAAACTTCAGACTCTGAGGATGAAGACTTTGAGATTGAGGAAGTCAGCTCAAAGAAGAAAGTGCTAAAGAAGGAATATGGTGATGCTGCTTCCACCAAGCCAGGATAACACAAGAAGGCCCCTGCAAGGAGAGTGCCTATGTCTAAGGCCAGGGGATCAACTCAAGAGACCATGACATTCACACTTGAGCAAAGAACAGGTGAAGAAGGCAAGAGAAGGGTCAGGAAAACCACTGCTAGAGTGCTTGGAAATCCATCCATCACTACAAAAAAATACACTTCCGTGATGATACGTGTTTGTCATAGTAGGTCATGTTTTTTGTCATGCATGTACATCCATGACGATTTTATGACAGAATCAAGATATTTATACCTGTGCTGTCGTAGAAGTGTTCCATGACATTACCAAAATTATCATCACGGAAGTGTCCACTTCCATGATGATAAATCGAGCATCACAGAAGTGCTTTCGTCAAGGGTGACCGACATGTGGCATCCACCGTAATGGAACACCGTTAAGCTACCGGGTCCGGTTTTGGATCCGATAACCCGTTAACAGCCCGGACCAATGGGGATTTTCCATGTCTAAAATCATCATTGGCCGGAGGAAACACGTGTTGCCTCACCGTTGGGACATATGTCATCCACTCGTTAGACATGAGGCGCCTATGATAGGTCGACACGTGGCACGGCCTAACAATGGCCCATTTCGGTGAAAAAGGCTGGCCCAGTAAAAATTAGCAGGCCGACCCATATAAGGCCTACTTGTGTCAGGTCCATTTAAGCCCATGGCCCATACGAGATGTGCCAATTCGGCCCGTCAATGTCCCATTAAAGATTTGACACCATTGCAGCCCATCGTCAGTTCGAGCCCGTTAACAACCCACTATATATTTGGGCTCAATATCGGCCCAATGAGATTTCGGCCTATTAACGGCCCATTCAAGGGACGGGCCAATTTTCAGGATTTACATCTTTCGGCCTTTTAGCGACCCATTTAAATGTTGGGCTAATTTCTGACCTGGTGTGTCTTTCAGCCTGTTGACGGCCCATAAATCAGTTGGGCCATTTGTAGTCGGACCTGAGTTTTGGCCTTTTAGCGACCCATTTAAGTGTTGGGCCAATTTCCGGCCCGTTGTGTCTTTCAGCCTGTTGACGGCCCATAAATCAGTTGGGCCATTTGTAGTCGGACCTGAGTTTTGGCCTTTTAGCAAACCATTTAAGTGTTGGGCCAATTTCTGGCCATGTGTGCCTTTCAGCCTGTTAACGGCCCATAAATGAGTTGGGCCATTTGTAGTAGGACCTGAGTTTTGGCCTTTTAACGGCCCATGCTCTTCATGGTCCATACCAGCCCGGTTTCTCTTTCGGCCTGCTAAAGGCCCACCACACAGTTGGGCCCTTTACAATACGACCTGACTTTCAACCTCTTAGCGGCCCATGCTCTTCATGGCCCAGTACAAGCCTGCTGTCTCTTTTGGTCTGCTAAAGGCCCACAGTATAGTTGGGCCATATGTAGCTCGAACTTAGTAACAGCCTATTAACGGCCCGTGAAATCAAATGGGCTCACCTGTTGCCCGCTTTGATGTCGGCCTGTTAACGACCTGGGAGGTAAGAGGGCTGACCATTAACTTTTAGCCTGGTGTGACCCATTAAGGTAATGGGCCCACTAAAGTTCGTACATGTCTTTAGGCCAAATTAGATAATTTGTGCCCATTACGACGAGCAATTACGCACAGGACCAAAACTGATCAAGCAAAGGTACGACATACAGGGGAAAACATTGCACATCCAACATATATTACAGGAAATTGCATCCACTGGGCAATCAAAGATTGATGCCAGTGCAAATAAATGAACAGAACCTAACGATCTACAACGTCACAATCTGCAACCTCAGCACGGATGACTCCCATAAGCATGTGGGAAAGTTCTTGCTGCTTTGCTACACTGTCTCTGAAAACATTGATCAGTTGTTGTTGCGCATGAATCTGCACCTCTGATTCCTCCACCATTTCCATCATTGCTTCAGCCATTAATTGGTTCACAAACATACATTTTTTCTGTTGCATTCGAGACAGAGGATACTGAACAGATTCAGATGGCAATTTTGGCAGGCTTGTATTATTGATAGTGGAGAGTGTCTCGACCACGGTATCATAATGTAAATTAGGAGGGGAACCAAACATATTAATCATGAGTTATTGCCATATTACCTGGCCTAGATTTATTGGAAAGAAACAATGGGGTTGCCTTGCTGTTTTCAGAGTTTGTCTTCTTATCTTCAGCAGCATGCACCAAATTAACACACTAGCATTGCTATCATTGGCCAAGTCAGATAATAGGAAAGCAACATTGACACAATGAACGTTTGGGCAACTAGCCTACACCAAATTAACACAATATGGCACAACTATCATCAGCTAGGTAAGGTAATACGGAAGCAACATTGACAGAATGAATGAAGGGGCAACCAGAGCAGCACTACAATTTAGTAATGTGCATGATATGAGATAGTACACTCATGCAGCTCAGTATGCAAAACTACCAGGCAGTTTTCTTTACAAAAATCAACATTGGCGCCTTTAACATTTTGCTACAACTAATTTTAGATCAGATAAAGGTTGGATTCACGCTGATTAACAAAATACATGCTGATGTAAAAATATAGTGATATACAACAAGTACTTACATCAGCATTGGAGCATAGAGAATTCCCACAAGATATTTTCCTCGAATACAATCCCAATGGAGGAAGTCTTCTATCATTTAACCTTATTTTCTAAAAGAGAGATGGGTAAGAAACATGTAGAAAATATGATCAGAATTCTATAAAATTTCATGTTGCGAGGATACGCACACGCTTCTTAGAATGGAGTTGACATTCTTTTGCTGGACTGGAGTGGACTAGGTCTTTGGCCACTGGAATCTGCTTATTATCAGTTGGAGTTGGGTTTCTCTGTGCTGGAGCAGTATCTATGAAAAATGGAGTTGGTTTATTATCTCCTGGCATTTGGATCTTTTGCAAAGACCTGGTTTGTAACCCTTTAGATTCTAACATAGCCGTCTTCCCCTTGCATGCCTTATATAGAAGAATGGTGCTTCAATTATAAAACATGGTACAACAGAGATAGAATAGGTACTAAAGAATAGAAAGGCATGACATATTGACATTTATTCCCTCCATCCGGAAATAAATGGAAGGGTCTAGGCGTATTTCAGTTCTAGATACATCCAGTTTTATCCATTTTTGCAACATGTAATCCGGACGGAGGGAGTATGATGTAAGAGCTAGGGATACGACAGGACAACACGGTAAAAAACACTGAAAATCCACTGCGGAACCAAAGTATTCATACCCACTGATATGAGATAGTACAGTCATGCAGCCCAGGATGCAAAACTATCAGGCAGTTTTCCTTACAAAAATCTACATTGTGGCCTTTAATCATACATTTTGCTACAACTAAATTTAGATCAGATAAAGGTTGGATTCACGCCGATTAACAATATACATGCTGATGTAAAATATTGTGATATACAATAGGTACTTATATCTGCATTGGAGCATGGAGAATTCCTGCAAGAATCTTTCCTCACAGATGATACCAGTGCAGAAATTCTTCTATCTGTTAAGCTTATTTTCTAAAAGAGAGATGGGTAAGAAACATGTAGAAAATATGATCAGCATGCTATAAAATTTCATGAGACAAGGATACACACACGCTTCTTAAAATGGAGTTGACATATTTTTGCTGGACTGGAGCGGACTAGTTCTTTGGCCACTGGAATCTGCTTATTATCAGTAGGAGTTGGGTTTCTCTGTGCGGGAGCAGTATCTATAAAAACTGGAGTTGGTTTATTATCTCCTGGCGTTTGGATCTTTTGCAAAGACCTTTTTTGTAATCCTTCAGATTCTAACATAGCCGTCTTCCCCTTGCATGCCTTGTATAGAAGAATGGTGCTTCAATTATAAAACATGCTAAAACAGAGAGATGGAATAGGTACTAAAGAATAGAAAGGCCTGACATATTGACATGTATTCCCTCCATTCGGAAATAAATGGATGTGTCTAGGCGTATTTCAGTTCTAGATACATCCAGTTTTATCCATTTCTGTGACATGTAATCCGGACGGAGGGAGTATGATGTAAGAGCTAGGGATACAACATGACAACACGGTAAAAAAACACTGAAAAGCCACTGCAGAACCAAAGTATTCAAACCCACTAATATGAGATAGTACACTCATGTAGCCCAGGATGCAAAACTACCAGGCAGTTTTCCTTACAAAAATCAACATTGTGGCCTTTAATCATACATTTTGCTACAACTAAATTTAGATCCGATAAAGGTTGGATTCACGCTGATTAACAATATACATGCTGATGTAAAAATATTGTGATATACAACAGGTACTTATATCTGCATTGGAGCACAGAGAATTCCTGCAAGAATCTTTCCTCACAGACGATACCAGTGCAGAAATTCTTCTATCTGTTAAGCTTATTTTCTAAAAGAGGGATGGGTAAGAAACATGTAGAAAATATGACCAACATGCTATAAAATTTCATGATACAAGGTTACGCACATGCTTCTTAGAATGGAGTTGACATATTTTTGCTGGACTAGAGCGGACTAGTTCTTTGGCCACTGGAATCTGCTTATTATCAGTAGGAGTTGGATTTCTCTGTGCTGGAGCAGTATCTATAAAAACTGGAGTTTGTTTATTATCTCCTGGCATTTGGATCTTTTGCAAAGACCTTGTTTGTAACCCTTCAGATTCTAACATAGCCGTTTTCCCCTTGCATGCCTTGTATAGAAGAATGGTGCTTCAATTATAAAACATGCTACAACAGAGAGATGGAATAGGTACTGAAGAATAGAAAGGCATGACATATTGACATGTCTTCCCTCCATCCGGAAAAAATGGATGGGTCTAGGCATATTTCAGTTCTAGATACATCCTTTTTTATCCATTTCGGCAACATGTAATCCATACGGAGGGAGTATGGTGTAAGAGCTAAGGATACGACAGGACAACACAATAAAAAACACTAGTTGAATGTAAAACTGTATGCTAGCGGAATACGTACGGAAAAAATTATGGCAACATACACGTGTATGATTGGGAAACTAAGATGGCATTGCAACGGAGCACTAGAACAACACTTCAATGTAAAAAACATGGTATGGTAGACAAATGAAGTACATACTAATGCATAACAATGCATAAGATATTAAAAATCATGATGTCCAAATTAAGCAGATGGCATTGCAATAGAGTAGAATGATAGTACTTGAATTTGAAAACATGTTATCATGAATGGAATAGGTACTGAAAAACAAGAAGGCATGACATATTTACATGCATGATCAGCATGCTAAGCACATGGCATTGCAACAGAATAGATACAGTCTAGGACATTATATGCATGTTGTACTCATATCACGGGCCAAGTTAGAGCAAGGACCTTGTGGGGTGAAGAGGATTCATCATGTTTCTGCAAGTCTTCTGAAGAACTTCCTTTACATGTTCCATCATATTGGGTATCATTGACATCAAGTTTATTGCCCTTTACATTGATCCGTGAGGTTCTTGTGGATATATCAGTGTGTGCAATTATATCTGACATGCATGGAAGACAACTAGTAGTTAGATTTATGTAATGAGTGCCTGTAGGAGACGACATAAATAGTAGGACTGGGGTTAACTAGCAGCAACAGGTCTCAAAAACTAAATGGAGAACACAGATGAAAGCTACATAATATGTATCATTTGTACTCGAGATTAACTAGATGGCACACAAAAGTATTCAAGAACAACATATGTAATACTAGAAGTGGTATAATACTATAATCACCAGCTGTTGGCTTCTTGGATTTGGGGGTATCCAGCCCAGCCTGCATGTGGCCCATTGCGTGGCTCCATCGACGGCCTGGTACGGCCTAGCTTCAGCATCAACAACACAAGACCCTCGCGAGGGACCAAGCCTCATGAGGTGGAAGATGCCAAAACCTCCGAGGGGATCGGCCCCCTCAGGCTGGCTCCTGAGGGGCGGAGAGTTCTATGCAAGGTTACCTCACGAGGCTCAGCTGACGTGGGCCATGACGACCAAGGCCAGGCAGGCGCAGAGCATAGGTTTCCTCTTCGGTTCAAAGGGGGCAAGCCACAGGCGCGGAGTCCCGAGGAATCAGCCAAAGGTTTCCATTTCGGTGCAACGAGACCAAGGCCACTAGGACGACAGCACGAAGGTCATCGACGAGCCCACCGCAGTGTCACGACTAGAGGCTTTTCGCAGGCGAAGACTACTTTTGTCAGGATAAGCTGTACTATTTGTCCCCTTTCCAATCCAGCCGCTGTGGGATCCCTTCCGTCCAACATTTGGGAAGAGGACCAAGGCCACTATAAATAGGACTAGCCACCACCAGGGACGGGGACATGACAAGGGGAAGGAGAACTAGCTCTCACCACACCAGCTCAAGAACACCTCACCTCCTGAGGCCAGTTCATCCACTGTACTAGTTCATCCTCAGCCCTTCGAGGCAATACACCAAAATGCTGGAGTAGGGTATTACACCACAAGGTGGCCTGAACCAGGATAAACTGCTGTGTCTTTGTGTCTTTTTGAGCTTGACGCGCTAGGTTTAGGAGGATAGCGAGTAGGCAGGCTGGGTAGGTTGAGATCTCCACACGCACCCCAGAGTTCGAACCTCTCAAGGGTTTGCGGATCCCATAATCCGACATTTGGCGCGTCAGGTAGGGGTGCACCGGTTCCTCTATTCTGTCGATCGATCCACCACCACTCCGACACCTCCATGGCCGACACACACCGGGCTCGCGCCGAGCGTCGGGCTGCAGTCGCCGCGCTCGTCGCTCAGAAGACTCCGGCGGGTGATGGTTGTGCCCGTTGCGCTCTGTCTCTGGTGGCCAACAATGCCATGGGCCCTGCCAGCCACGAGCAGCAAGCTTCATCACTGCACCCATCGGTGCGCCGTGATGGACGCACCGGTACTCCGTCACTGACCCCAGCAGCTTCGTCATCCCACGCGCGTCACGGCCAGGCAGATGCGCAAGCCGCTCTGCTCATGGCGCGGGAGCTCCTTCGCTATCGCCCGGTCGGCGACCTCTATGAGGAGTGGCTCGAGCGGATCGCTGAGCTCGTCAGCGTCGCACACGGGTGCTCCACCGAGCCGGCTCGCTCGCTGACTCAGCACCCACCTACAGCGGGCGATGTGGCGCACATGGCTCCTCCACCACCTCCGGCCCAAGGCGTCATCATTGAGCCAAGGCACGTGGCTCCACGGCGCGACCCGCCCCACCCTGCACCGGCTCAGGATGACGTGAGCTGCCAGGTGGTGCAACGTCCTCAGGGAGAAGCACGTGTGCTTCCAGCACCTCAGCACCAGGCCCGCGTACCGCTGTAGGAGGTGGCACCGCGCGTGCACCAGGACCAGTTTCCACCCCCTCGACGACCTCCGGTGGCCACGGCAGGATGCCGCACATTCACTCCGGAGCTCCGCAACATCGTCTAGCCAAGCAAGTCCAATCCAGACCTGCCTCCATGCTATGACGGCACCACTGACCCTGCCTAGTTCCTGCAGCTCTACAAGCTGAGCATCGAGGCAGCCAGCAACGACGAGAATATCATGGCAAACTAGTTTCCAATGGCCCTCAAGGATGGTGCACATTCTTGGCTCCTGAACCTGACCGAGGGGTCGGTTTCTTCCTGGGAGGAGATGCGCAGTCGCTTCATCGCCAACTTCCAGGGCACTCAGGACCGTCCGCTGGCCGCGGGTGACATGCGTCGCACCAAGCAGCAACCTAGAGAGACCATGCAGAAGTATATCCAGCGCTTCAACAACGTTCGCCTCAAGATCCCCAAGGTGTTGGACGAGGCCATCATCTCAGTGTTCCCTGATGGCGTCCGCGATGTTAAGATGAAGGAGGAGCTCGCCATCCACGAGGATCTCTGCGCCACTCTGGAGATGTTCAACATGGCGAACAAGTGCGCAAGGGCCGAGGAGGGACGCCTCTCCCTCCTTCAGCTCCCCGATATTGATCCAGAAGACAAGAAGACCAAGACCAAGGACGTGAAGCGCAAGGGGCCAGCCATGCTTGCGGCCGAGCCAGAATCGAAGTGCGACTGCGACCACCCCGAGTCATCCAAGAGCAACTGGCCGTTCTCGTCTTCCACAACATTCACAACTACAACACCAACGACTGCCAGGAGCTTAGGGCCCTCCGCGACGGACGCCTCGGTCGACGCCCCGAGCACAACGATCGAGGCTATGGTCGTGGGGGCGACCGAGGTGGAGGACACTGGGACGGACGCGACCATCGTTAGGAGTGGCGCGACTGGCCCCGTTAGGACCGCTGGCTGGGCCAGCCTCGCGAGGGCAACTGGAGGGAGCAGCCTTGTGAGGAACGCCCTCAGGGAAACGCTGCTCTGCCCTCTCCGCCTCCACCGCCAAGAAGTAATGAAGAACACCACTAGGACGAGGGTGCTGGGGGCTTCCAGGAGCCTCGCGCCATCACTTGCATCTTGGGCGGCTCACAAGCCCCAGCTTCCCACCGCATCTTCAAGCAGTTCGCGCGCGAGGTGAATGCAGCGCTCCCCAAGCCCGAAGCAACTCGCCCTCTCAGGTGGTCCAAGTGCGCCATCACCTTCGACTCCTCAGACCAGCTCAAGTGCACGGCCACCACAGGCGCGCTCCCCATGCTATGCTCCCCCGTCATTAGCAACGTGGTCGTCAACAAGACTCTCATCAATGGTGGAGCGGGCTCAATGTTCTGTCTGTTCAGAGGTTCGACAAGGTCCAAGTGCCATACTACCAGCTTCACCCCACCAAGCCATTCTCAGGAGTGACCGACGGTTCTACACACCCGATAGGGAAGGTTCGCCTCCCTGTCACCTTCGGCGAACGCAAAAACTACCATACTGAGCTCATCGACTTCGACGTTGCCGACATCTGCCTACCCTACAACGCCATCCTAGGGTACCCAGCACTGGCCAAGTTCATGGCAGCTACGCACCATGGCTACAACATCCTCAAGATGCCAGGAAGCGGCGGCGTCATCATGGTCGCCTATCAAGAGAAGGATGCGCTATGCTCCCTCAAGCGCGCCTTCCAGTCTGCAGTGGTCGAGAACCCTGAAGATGAGAATGGCGCCCTCCCTCCTGAGGTCGCCCCCAAGACGAAAAAGCTGCAGCTGGGACAGGGGTCTCATGAGGAAGCATCGCTTCAGGCCGCCGTGCTGAGCCTCGCGCCTCCGGGCATGGCACCTTCACCCATCACATAGGAAGGCGCGCCCGGTGCCCCTCTTAGGCTGGGCTCGGGGGCTCTCCTTTGGAGGGTCTCGGACCTAGCCAGGGTCTCGAGGGAGGCGCTCGGGCACCATGCGAAGGCGCTCTTCAGAGCACGCTTCCCAGGATAAGGAAGCAGACGTGAGGCACCAGGCGTTCAGGAGTTCATCAGCAAGGCAATCGAGGAGATTCAAGAAGGAAGGGTTCTGCAAGGCGATCGTCGCTTGCCGCGTGGCTTAGCTCACTGCCCTGGTGATGGTAAGGAGTTCCGTGTCTGCATCGACATCCCCGGGCTCAATAGGGCCACGTCTCGACAGCTCGTCTAGCTGTCTCGTGTCGGTCGGTGCGAGGGCCCGCCTCACAGAGAAGTCCGCATGCCCTTCGGCCTGCCGGCGCGCCTGAGGCGTTCCAGCGCTGCATGAGGGACGCCCAGACGGCTTGCGAGGCCAGGCATTAGGCGATCTTGGCGGATATGGAGGAGCACCTTCAGGAGCCTCTCGGTCCCACCGAGCCTCCCGAGGCTCGGCACCAGAGCGGCTCGTGAGGAACGACTCCAACTGTCGGTGTCAAAACCGGCGGATCTCGGGTAGGGGGTCCCGATCTGTGCGTCAAGGCTGATGGTAACAGGAAGCAAGGGACACATATGTTTACCCAGGTTCGGGCCCTCTCGATGGAGGTAAAACCCTACTTCCTGCTTGATTAATATTGATGATATGGGTAGTACAAGAGTATATCTACCACGAGATCGTAGAGGCTAAACCCTAAGAGCTAGCCTATGATGGTATGAATGTAATTGTGATCGGCCTTCTAAGGACCAACCTCTCCGGTTTATATAAACACCAGAGAGGGCTAGGGTTTACATGGAGTCGGTTACAAGGAAATATAATATCTGGATCGCCAAGCTTGCCTCCCATGCAAAGGAGAGTCCCATCCGGACACGGGCCGAAGTCTTGAGTATTGTATCTTCACGCTTCAGTAGTCCGGACGTTGTACACAGTCCGACTGTCCGGATACCCCCTAATCCAGGACTCCCTCAGTAGCCCCTGAACCAAGCTTCAATGACGATGAGTCCGGCGTGCAGTATTGTCTTCGGCATTGCAAGGCGGGTTCCTCCTCCGAATACTCCAAAGTAATCATCGAACACTTGGACCGTGTCCGGATATGCGAGATGGTTTTCATATGCCACCATAGAGAGAATAATATTTTACAAATGCAATCTGCTGACAACTTTTTCTGATGACGTGACACGTTATTACGGTAGGATCATTATTCGATCCGTTTTCCCACAACCAGCTACACCGCATATTGCGAGGTGGTTTCTTTGACACGTCTTGTCAAAGCAGAGATCGTGTCCCCTTATCACGGGATTCTCATCAATACGGGTATGGGTAATCTCACCACGCCATTAATCGTGGTGCTTAGGAAACAAGCGATTCTCAATGGGCAAGTGGGGAGGCGCATCGCTCTCGGCTCCTCTAAAAAGGGACAAGATTTCCCCATTTTCACCCACGCCTTCTTCCTCCTTTGCCCACTCTTGCTCCTTTGAGCTCCCGCGCCCAAGCTCAAATCTTCTCCGCACAGCGTAACATGTCCAGAGCAGGAGGCAAGTGGGTGGCTTCCACCATCAAGGAGAAGCACATCGCAAATCTTCAGGCGGCCGGATACTTGGCCGTGGACATAGCGCACCGTCTACCAGACCCCGGGCAGGTCATTCCGACCCCAGGACCCCACGAAAGGGTCGTATTCGACGCCCACTTCGTCTGTGGGCTGGGATTTCCACTCCATCCCTTCGTCCGCGGGCTCATGTTCTACTACGGGCTAGATTTCCATGATCTAGCCGCGAACTTCGTCCGCAACATCTCGGCGTTCATCGTCGTATGCGAGGCCTTCCTCCGCATCCGGCCTGACTTTGGCCTATGACTGCAAACCTTCTGCGTGAAGCCGAAGGTTGTAAGCGGCCAACAAGTAGAGTGCGGAGGGGCCATGGTGGGCAGAATGCCCAACATCACATGGCTCGATGGCTCCTTTGCGGAGACCCTAAAAGGATGGCAGTCTGGGTGGTTCTACATCACCGAGCCGCACGGCGCCAACTGGGCAGCGGTCCCCGAGTTTCGATCCGGAGCCCCCATGCGGCTCACCTCCTGGGAGAAGAAGGGTCTGTCCTGGGGAGATTCCACGGAGTTGGCCGGAATCCAGACATGTAACAAAAGCATGAAGGACAAGAACATCAAGCTTGTCAACATAATCCAGGTCATGCTCGTTTGCCGAATCCTGCCCTGCCAGAGGCGGGCGGTCAATCTATGGTAGTTCATCCCAACCAAACACCGGTCGCTCTAGAAGCTCTACGACATGACGCACAAAGGCGCATGGAAGTTGCTGTTCAAGGCCTCCGAAGTACCTCCTCCAACATCCGAGGACCGCGGGCTTCACACCGCGCGGGCTCCTAGGCCGGTGAGTTCTCGGACTGACTCCGGACCCAGTTCTCCCTGATATTTTCATGGGAGTGCCTTAGGTAGTCGTGTATATTTGCTTCAGGACTACGTGGAGACAGCAGAGCAGGTCTACTGTCCAGCTCCACTGCCAAAAGGCCCAGCGGATGCTCTCCTGATAGAGATGCTGGTCCTGGCACCGTACAAGGTGCCGGAGAAGAAGGCCCCGGGGATCCGAAAGGGTCTCCGATGTAAGGTTGTGCCAGAAGCCTTGTCCGAAGACGACGAGGCGGACTCCTCCCACGAAGGGGAGGAGGAAGAAGAAGAAGAAGACGACCCATCCAAAGAGGATGAGGGGCCCGGGGAAGCGGACCGGTGGACTGGAAAAGGTCCTCGGCGCAGGGCCATCATTCCCCTGTCGTCTGATGACGACGAGACGGATTCCTCCCGCGGAGGCGGTGGGAATCAGGAAGAGATCCTACCTCCCCCCACTGGTGGGAGAAGAATAGAAAAGTTGCCCCAGGAGGGGAGGCCGGGGCGTCCAAGAAGGGGAAGGGGCCCCTTCTGAACTACTCTGCCACGGCCGCTCTCAGTGAGGGGGGGTGGCTGCCCAGGGGGAAGCCCCTAGCGCGATCGTTAGTATCCACATTCTATCATGACTTCACTTCATGGTTTTTGTATTTATAATGCCGAACATATGTGCAGTTCGACCAGGGATCACCCCGAGGTATCCTCCTCCGGGTTCCGGAGCAATTCGGAGATGAATTCGCTTCCGACGGCCACTACTCCTCAACCTGCGGATGACACGGAGGTGTTGTCCCAAAGGCTCCCAGAGCGGGGGGAGGTGACTCTAGAGACGCTCCGAGGCGGGGTCCTAGACGTTGGACACGTGGGGTTCAAGGTCCCCGCGGATCGTGTCGACAAGAGCCATGGCCTGCCGGGCTCTCAGCCGCACACAATTCCGGAACCTTCGATGGTTCCGAACTCAGGCGGGCGACCCGTCGTTAGGGAGGGCAAGCCGTCTGTATCGAGGACTTCCGTGGCGCATGAGGCGCCGGTCTGTCTACTGGAAGCGCTTCGTGGCGCTTCCATAGATGAAGAGCACCATACTCTCATGAGTACAGTGATTCAGAAGGTTTTGTCTGCCAAAAGCGGACTAACCGAAGCTTGCACCAGCCTCCTGACAGGCTTTGAGGTAAGTAACAAATATGTGCAAAATTACCACCCGATAGGTAGTAGCCCCTGATACTCTGTTTGGTGTTCGGAAGGAAAAGCCAAACGGAGGGTCAATGATAATCCGTAGGAGTTTAATGATAAGTATTGTTGTGAATAAGCAGGCTGTGCTACTTGCTGCTGCTGCCCGTACTGCTGAGGTTGCCAAACTGAAACGGGACCTGGAGCAGGCGCAGGGAGATCTCGACCTCACGAAGAGGCAGCTTGAAGAGAACAAGGGTAAGTGATTCCCTCTCTTATGCATGTGAGGATACTAAGAATTGATGAGTGTAACGCCTAAGTGTCGTGACTGTGCAATAGGGTCCACCACCGAAGTGGCGTCCCTGAAGAAGGCGCTATCCGAGGCCGAAGAAAAGGCGGCCTCAAAGTGTAAGGAGCGCGAAAAGCAAAGTGCTAGGTTAGGTGAGGTACAACAAGAGCTCCAGGACCTCGGTAAGAAATGCGAGTCCGTGGAGCATGATCTGAAGGCGAAAGAGGCCGAGCTTGCGAAGGCCCTTGTGAATTTGAAGGACGCCAAGGCCGAAGCCGAGAAAGCACAGCAGGAGATCCAGGAGGCCAAGAAGATAGCAATGGGTAAGAAGTTCTTTATGCAAAGAAAACATGTGGAGGAGGCGTTTCTTTCACTTACTCAAATTCGGAGCTCTCTAGGGGCGTTCACAGATCTGCCACGCAGTGTATCAGACGCTGTGGAGTTCTACCGTGCCCAGGAGTGGAACTCGATGGAGAAGTTGTTCTGGTCCCAGTATGTTGGGGCCGAACACCTGATGCCTCTGAGTGACCAACTGAAGCAGTTGGTCAAACTCCACAGGGCGGCCGAACATGCTATGAAAGGTTTCATAGTCTGGATGTGGCCTAGTGAGCTCATGCCCAGTAGCTACTTCGGCCTGATCAAGCGCATGGTGGATGCCTACCCGCGGCTTGAGGTGATCAAGCGATCCGTGTGCATCGAGGGTGCCCGCCGGGCCTTTGCCCGCGTCAAGGTGCATTGGGGCAAGCTGGATGCGGAGAAGCTGGTCAAGTGCGGGCCACCGGAGGGCAAGGCGCATCGCCATCCCGAGCTGTACTATGATGGCGTTATGAAGGGTGCTTGTCTCGTCGCTGATGAATGTACCAAGGACACCGTTTTTGAATGAATTCACTTCTGTCATGTTTGTATTTTAAGGATGAAGTTACTTGCGCTATGTAGCGCTTTTGTTATTTAAAATATTACCTTCTGTGCGACTGTTTATAAAATTCTGAAAGTAGGCTAGTCGTCGGCTTCCTCCCCTGCGTAACTAGTACTGGGGCGTTCGTGTTAAACCCGGACACTCTTTATCCAAATGTTTGGTCCTTTAAAGAGGTGTCTGGCGTAGCAAACAAGGCAGTCGGACTATGCGGCTTTATAACTTTCACTTAGCCATAGAAGTCTACAACTTTAAATTTCGGCGAAGCCCCTAGAATCCGGAAGACCGAATCGGGGTGCTATACATGCCTAGATTGGACGAAGCCGATATATCGTCTAAAGCGGAAAATCTTTAAGGATTTTAAGACCTCTCGAACAGCAACCAGCGCTCGCCACATCATGCCGGTCAGTTTTCGGCTTTCTCTACTGAGGTGCTCATGCGGATGAACCGGGACACAATCCCAGTAGTTCTCCCTGCGCTACCTTAGCCGATATAATGGAACGTAAGGCACCAAAACAAGGGAGCTGGGCTATCCCAACTATAGACCCAAGACATGATTCGGAGCTGATGCATATAATGCTATAAGTTCGGGGTGCCGCACTGTTTAAAGTGTTCAGACTTTATTTTCCATATTACGGGGCGCCATGAGAAGCCCCTGGCAAACTGGCCGTACCAAGGTGTGCGGATGCAATACCAAATAAACATTTATAAGGGAAAAATACTCAAATAAGTATAATAAGCTGACACTATATATAATCTCCCATTGATGAAAAATACGTTTAAGTGTATGTTTACAATGGATGCATTAAGCAGAGATAAAAATAGGACTATTTGACATGTCCTATCCAGGGGCAGGCTGTGTACAGATAAATGAAGCAGGTATAATGATCGTAAATAGATTCCACCTGGGTATTTCCTTCTGCGCACAACGTCTGTGGCCTCCTTAGATTTCTCTCCCATACGAGTCCGACATTTAAGCTGTTTTGAGGATGCTGCACTAACGCGGTGTCCTGAAATGTAAGGGGGAAAGAATATGAAGGTATTTGGCGGTTACCCGTACTATCGTCTGAGTCGTTGATACGCCTCCGCCTATGCCCATGGTATCTTGAGTGCGTAATTGTGTACGCGTGGCACGAATGCTGCTTTGAAGGGGCTTGAGCGGAGGCCGGACTGCTAATCACGCTCTTGGCGTTCCTGATGATCCTGTTGCGGGGTACTCCGGACTCGCTTGACTGTGCTCGAGGTTTTCGCCGGATTGGTTTGTCGGAGTAGGCCGCATTGTACTTCTGCCGCGAGGGATGCCGTGTGCTCTACTGTTCGAAGAGAGCGGTCCATATTTCCATTGACAGTGATGACCCCGCGCGGTCCTGGCATCTTGAGCTTGAGGTATGCATAATGTGGTACCGCATTTAACCTGGCAAATGCGGTTCGTCCGAGCAGTGCGTGGTAGCCACTGCGGAAAGGGACGATGTTGAAGATTAACTCTTCGCTCCGAAAGTTATTCGGGGATCCGAAGACCACTTCCAGTGTTATAGAGCCCGTACAGCAGGCTTCTACCCTAGGAATTACACCTTTAAAGGTAGTTTTGGTGGGTTTGATCCTTGAAGGGTCAATGCCCATCTTGCGCACTTTGTCCTGAGAAAGCAGGTTCAGGCTACTGCCGCCGTCCATAAGGCCTCGCGTGAGGTGGAATCCGTCAATTCTTGGGTCTAAGACCAATGCCGCTGAGCCGCCATGGCGGATGCTGGTAGGATGATCTCTATGATCAAAGGTGATCGGACACACTGACCATGGGTTGAATTTGGGGGTGACTGGCTCCATTGCATAGACGTCCCGTAGTGCTCGCTTCCGTTTCCACTTGGGGATATGGGTGGCGTAGATCATGTTGACCATTTTCACCTGGGGGGGGGGGATTTCTTTTGTCCCCCCGTGTTCGGACGCCGGGGCTCTTCATCATCGTCGCTGTGTAGCCCCTTATCTTTGTTTTCGGTGTTTATCTTACCGACCTGTTTGAACACCCAGCAGTCTCTATTAGTGTGGTTGGTTGACTTGTCCGGGGTGCCATGAATTTGGCATGAGTGTTCCAGTATGCGGTCTAGGCTGGACGGTCCCTGATTATTTCTTTTGAACGGCTTTTTCCGTTGACCAGACTTAGGTCCGCTGAATCCAGCATTGACCACCGTGTCTTCAGTGTTGTCGCCGTTGCTCCATCTCTTATGCCTGTTACGCCGTGGCTTACCGTTAGCATCGCGGCTATCTGAAGTGCGGGAATGTGGCTTGGTGCCGCTGCGGGCCAACCAGCTATCCTCACCCACGAAAAAGCGGGTCATTAGGGTTGTGAGAGCTGCCATAGATTTGGGTTTTTCCTAGCTGAGGTGTCGAGCAAGCCACTTGTCACGGATATTATGCTTGAAAGCAGCCAGGGCTTCGGCGTCCGGATAGTCGACTATTTGGTTCTTTTTAGTAAGGAACCGAGTCCAAAATTTCCGGGTTGACTCTCCGGGCTGTTGAGTAATGTCGCTCAGGTCATCGGCGTCTGGTGGTCGCACATATGTGCCCTGGAAGTTATCAAGGAATGCATCTTCGAGGTTTTCCCAACTGTCAATGGAATTTGCTGGCAGGCTGTTTAACCAGTGCCGGTCATACTCTTCTTCGGCGCCATCCGGATTCTTTTCGTCTCCGGGGCCGGTATTGCTGTGGTGGGGCTTGGAGCGGTGTCGACGATGCCCATGCTTTGTTTTTCTTCCCGAGGGGTTATCCTCCGTTGCCTCATCGCCATTTGCTTCCTTCAAAGTGTCCACCATATATATATATCGTATGAGGAGGTGGCCGTCCACCGCCCGGTGAGTTGTGGCTCCCGTAGTTGTCCTACATCGTCGTCCATACCGTCGATGTCTTCAGAGTCGACGTCAAGCACGTCGGTTAGATCATCGATCGTGGCAATGAAGTGGGTGGTGGGTGGGCAATGAATTCCGTCGTTGTCCGCTTCCCACTCGAGCCGGACATAGTTTGGCCCAGAGTTTCCTGACAAAGAGAGAGACTTCAATAAGTCCAGCATGTCGCCAAAGGGCGAGTGCTGAAAGACGTCCGCCGCGGTGAACTCCATCACCGGAGCCCAACCAGGATCGGCGGGCTCAGGGGCGCGTTGACTGGAACCTACATCCGGATATGAATCCGGTGGTCCGGAGTCACAGGCTCCCTCAGAGGTGAGACCTGTGTTCGGCTCCATCGCAGCCGAGGGTATGGCCTGCAGGGCGGGGTCCAGCCCTCTGTCCTTAGGCAACGCAAGCTGCCCCGGATTCAGATCTGAGGCTTTTGCCGGGGTGATATCCCTCGCAATGTCTGACAGCAGGTCCAAATCGTGCTCATCGTGACTACTCGGCGCTTCTGGCGCTGGCCCGAATCCGTCGAAGATCAAGTCCCCGCAAATATCCGCCGTGCAGTTCAAGTTCCCGAACCTGACCTGGTGGCCGGGGGCATAGCTATCGATCTGCTCCAGATGGCCAAGCGAATTGGCCCGCAGTGCGAAGCCGCCGAATACGAAGATCTGTCTGGGGAGGAAAGTTTCGCCCTGGACAGTGTTGTTGGTGACGATTGAAGGATTCAGCAAGCCTGACAGCGACGACACAGAGGAACTCTCAATGAAAGCACCAATGTCGGTGTCAAAACCGGCAGATCTCGGGTAGGGGGTCCCGATCTGTGCGTGAAGGCTGATGGTAATAGGAAGCAAGGGACACAGATGTTTACCCAGGTTCAGGCCCTCTCGATGGAGGTAAAACCCTACTTCCTGCTTGATTAATATTGATGATATGGGTAGTACAAGAGTAGATCTACCACGAGATCGTTGAGGCTAAACCCTAAGAGCTAGCCTATGATGGTATGAATGTAATTGTGATCGGCCTTCTAAGGACCAACCTCTCCGGTTTATATAAACACCGGAGAGGGCTAGGGTTTACATGGAGTCGGTTACAAGGAAGGAAATATAATATCGGGATCGCCAAGCTTGCCTCCTACGCAAAGGAGAGTCCCATCCGGACACGGGCCGAAGTCTTGAGTCTTGTATCTTCACGCTTCAATAGTCCGGACATTGTACACAGTCCGGCTATCCAGATACCCCCTAATCCAGGACTCCCTCACCAACGGTGCGCATTTTTTGGCTACTTTAACACCTCTTCAGCAACGGTACCAGGTGACATCTATCTAGTTCGTTCAGTCTGGGGGCGCCCCTCGGGCTGCATCATCCCCAGGCCGTGTGGGTCCGTCCCTACAACATATATCCTTTCTGCATCTATCAGAGCCAGTTAGAATCCTTTGCAAGTTACTTTTGAATTATTAACTGCCTGACCAGCGCTTCGTCGCTAAGAACGTCTCGCGCCCTTGCAAGCCCTCCCACAACCGCCTCATGATTAAGGACTGGCATAGTGTCTGTGCTCGGGTTTGTCCGTACAACATCGCTAAATCCAAGTGGCTAAGCTCTGGCTCACGGGCCAGTCCCCGTGTACGTCACCTCCCATGGCCCTTGGTGCCTCGTTCTCGCATGAGCTAATCATGGGCGGATGAGTAAGGCGGCGCGACCCGGTTCTCACGCCCAATATGCGATACTATCCTAAAGAGACTCGAAGGTCCCACCAAGGATAGAACCACATATCGATACACTTTTGCAAGGTGGACATCATTACATCAACATTACAAGTAGATGGGGATACATATAGAAGGCATACATGCAACACGAATACAACATCATCTTACATAAGAGCACCATCCGACTACGGATGAAACACAAACAGAAACTCAAACGACATCCACCCTGCTAGCCCAGGTTGCCGACCTGGAACCTCTCCCTTGATCAAAGAAGAAGCAGAAGAAGAACTCCAAAACAAGCAAACATCGCTCTCGCATCATGATCATCGCATAACATGTACCTGCAACTGTTGTTATAGTAATCTGTGAGCCACGAGGACTCAACAATCCCATTACGATGGGTATCAAGACTAGCAAACTTAATGGGTAAGGAAGGGGTAAAGTGGTGAGGTTGCAGCTGCGACTAAGCATATATGGTTGCTAACGTACGCAAATAAGAGCGAGAAGAGAGCAAACGGAACGGTCGTGAAGCTTACAATGATCAAGAGGTGATCCTGAACTCCTACTTACGTCAAACATAACCCAAAAACCGTGTTCACTTCTCGGACTCCGCCGAAAAGAGACCATCACGGCTACACACGCGGTTCATGCGTTTTAATTGAGTCAAGTGTCAAGTTATCTACAATCGGACATTAACAAATTCCCATCCGCCACATAACCGCGGGCACGGCTCTCGTAAGTTTATACCCTGCAGGGGTGTCCCAACTTAGCCCATCACAACCTCTCATGGTCAACAAAGGATATACCTTCTCCCAGGAAGACCCGATCAGTCTTGGAATCCCGGTTTACAAGACATTTCGACAATGGTAAAATAAGATGAGCAAAGCTGCCCGATGCGCCGACAATCCCGATAGGAGCTACACATATCTCGTTCTCAGGGCAACACCGGATGAGACATGCTACGAGTAAAACCAGACCTCAAGTTTCCCTGAGGGGGCCCCGCAGGCGGCTCGGTTCGGACCAGCACCTAGAGAAGCACTGGCCCGGGGGGGGGGGCTAAAATAAAGATGAACCTCGGGTTGGCCGACCCAAGGAAGGGTATAGGTGGTGGTGAGGCAAATGGTAAAACCAAGGTTGGGCCTTGCTGGACAAGTTTTATTCAAAGCGAACTGTCAAGGGGTCCCATAAATCACCCAACCGCGTAAGGAACGCAAAATCAAGGAACATAATACCGGTATGACAGAAACTAGGGAGGCAAGAGTGGAACAAAACACCAGGCATAAGGTCGAGCCTTCCACCATTTACCAAGTAAATAGGTGCATTAATTAAATAAGAGATATTGTGATATCCCAACAAAACCCTGTCCACCATGGAGCAATCTTCAACTTCACCTGCAACTAACAACGCTATAAGAGGGGCCGAGCAAAAGCGGTAACATAGCCAAGCAACGGTTTGCTAGGAAGGGTGACAAGGTTAGAGTATCATGGCAATTTGGGAAGGCTTGAAGAACAAGTGATAGGAAGCGCCGCATAGCGATAGAACGTAGCAACTAGCATAACAATGATAGTAATGAGATCCAAGGTGACGGTCATCTTGCCTGAAATCCCTCTAGGAAGAAGAACGAGTCCATGAAGAAGACGAACAGGAGTAGTCAAACAAATCCTCACAATCGCAACATTACCGGAACTAAGAAGCAACACCGGAAAGAAACAAACAACATGGTAAATGCACAAGCATAAACATGGCATGATGCACAAAAAAGTATGATGCATGTCCGGTTTAATGAGGCATGGCCTGGCAAAGTGCAACAAACAATACTACAAGTTAATTGGACCTCAATATGCAACGAGTTGCATATTGACAAAACACCACATTGACATATTTAGTTTAATCTTGTATAAGCTACCAAAAAATATTAATTATTGTTAAACATGGCAAGAGGTGAAGCATATGAAAACTACCTATCTAGGCAAGTTTAAATGAGGCCGGAACAACAACCAACAATTCTGAAAAATCCCCATGTGCATATTTTGAATTAGCTACTGTTCTGCCCTAAAACATATTTTAAAGTTGTTAAACAGGAAAATAAAGTGGACCATGTTAAACTAGGCATTTTTCACCCCATTTACATATATAGTTTATTAAAATTGGAGCTACAGTTATTTAGTTATGAAATAAATCATTTAAACATGGCATTTGAGCAAAATTAAACAAACAACATTTTAAACATTTTAAAAATGGATGGAAGTGAGATATTATGAAAGTACATGTAATTCCAAGCATTTTACATGTTTAATTCATTTTAATCCGATGCACGGTTTGTGAGATATTAAATGCATGAACATGAGGGTCTTTTCTGTAAAACAGGTGCCTCTGGATAAATGGCAAAATTCGCAGCGCATGGAAAAAAACATGGGCCGAATTGGACTGGCCCAATAGGAGCATACAAAGGGCGAGGGCTGCTCACCAGGCCTCATGGGCCGGTAGGTGGAGAGGGAAGGCCGACAGGGGCGCGCTGGGCCTGCGCGGCTGTGACCCAGCCGACGCTCGAGGTCAACGGGGACCGAATCGAGCATCTCCTATCGCAGCAGAGAATGAACAAGGCGGCGGCACGGGAAGCAGAGTCTTCGCGGGTGCATGCTGGGTCTTGGCGACGGAGGGGCATCTCCGGCAAGGCGAAGACGGGCTTGGCGCGGGGTCGGGGAGGTCGCGAGCTGGCTACTGCAGTTCTTCCTGGAGCTCGATGGGAAGACACGGGCGAGGAACTTGGCGGAGCAATGGCTCTCGAGGCAGGCGCGCGACGTGAGGGACTTGGCGGCCCGGCGAGGGGGCGTCGAAGATGGCCGGATCCGGGCCAGCTCAGGTCGGAGAGGCAAGGAAGCAGGGCCAACCGGAAGGAGCGACAACACTTGCTGCTGGTTCGGTCGATGAACGGCGGCGGGGACGAAGCAAAGGAGGCGACGGCGTCGAGCTCGGGACTTGCTGCGAGGACGAGGGCGAGGACGGCTCCTGGCATCAATGGCGGGCTCCCTCATAAAAGAAAGAGATAGGAAGGGAGGTGAGAGAGATAGAGAGAGAAACGAGAGGAGCACGGGAAGATGAAGAAAGGGGCATCAACGCTCATCTCCTGCGCAGCTTGCCGGCGTTTAAGTGGCACAAGGCGAAGGGGATCAGTGAAGTGGCGCAAGAGGAGGAGCTCGGGGCTGCTCAGGCGCTACGCAGCTTCTTGGGTGGCCGACGGAGGCGACAGGAGGTGGATTTGGTGGTGGCTGGTAGAGCTGGATCTCGGTGGGGATTGTCCGGCTAGGGAAAACGAGGAAGGAGGGAGGCGCAGGTTGGTGGATCGGGAGGGATCCCGATGGAGAGAGTGGCGGCTGGTGGATGTGTAGGCGGGTGAGATCCCGAGGAAGGAGGAGATAATGGACAGGGGTGGCGGCGGCTAGGAGGAATTTTAGGGAGTTGGTCTAGGGTTTGTCCAGATAGACATGTGGGTGGACTATATATAGGGAAGGGGGAGTTCCGATCGAAAACCGACGGACAAGAATAAATAGGCTAGGGAGTTCAATAAAGAAAACGGAGATGTTTTAGAGATGATTGGGGATGATCCGGACTCATCGGTAACGATAGCCCGGTTCATGTTCGGAGCAGTTTATGGTTGCGCGCGAGGAGGCTGTGAGCTGGCAAGAGACCTTAGGTGGTCAGGCAAGAGGGACTTGAGAAACCCGGTTGGTCTCGGAACGGTCAAAGGAGGCAAGGGGAACACGACAACTACGAATGGGTGCGAGTTTTATGAAAAAAAACATGCGAATGCAATGCACATGATGCCATGAGATGAAATGCCTGACATGAACAAAATGCAAAAGAAAAGACAAAAACCCAACCACGAAGGAAATATCATATCGCATCTCCAGAAAAGGCAAGAGTTAGAGTTACGAATGTGGAAAGTTGTATCCGGGGCGTTACAACACTCCACCACTACGAGAGGATCTCATCCCGAGATCTAGGATGGCGCCAGAGAGAAACGGGAGAGGAAGAGAAAAGGTAAAATTAAGTTGCTTCTTCGACAAAAGAGTGAAACCAAAGAACCTAAGTTGAACAACTCGAAAGAAATGACACAACGGAGATGAGCGAATTGAGAGCACTCCGTAGTAAACAGAAACAAGGAACACTATGAGAACCTTGTAGGTTGAAAGACATGAAACAAGAGCTCAACGAACCAAAAGAATATGGAGCCACACTGGTATCTTGAGATAGCCCAAAAACACGAATGCCAGAACTTGGACAGCACTCCGGTTGAGAAGAGAGGCAAGACTTGATAAGATGAAAAGAACACGATCCTCACAAAATGAGGTGATGGGTGAAGAGCACAACATCACAATGCCTCCATAACGAAAGAATAGAAGTTAGACCGTTGGGATAAAGGGACGGAGAAGAAAATGACAACTTTTGCCACAAGTGAACTTGGAAAGCATCCTTGCAAAGAAGAATCGAACGGAGTTGTTGGAAAATCAACAACGAGAAGCACAATCTTGTTGTGGGCTTATGGAAAACATCTCGAGACTATGAGGTGACAACCGGCCGCTAATGGAAACCATTGATTTGATTGAGAGCACCAAAGAGATGAAAACTTCTTCCACCAAGAGGATAAAGAGCAAGCTTGGGTCATGCATAATCACCACAAATAGCAACAACCCTTAAGGAAATGCTTTAGGTGAAATCTGACACAAGATAACTCCAACGAAGAAGTTGATTGGTCGAAAAGATCTCTTGAACGAAGAGAAAATGATGGATTTAAAATACCTCATTCTTGACAACATATGAATCATGAAACATGAAGGAAATTGTCAAGAGTGACATAACACCACATCAAAAGATAAGGTAGAAAGAATTGCACTTTGGAATGCAAGATGAAGAGTACTTGAGCTCCTAAAAGAACATGTGTTGAGCACCATGTTTATTTTAGAGTATAGCTTGGCGGGTCATAACTTCAAGAGAAATCTTGAAGAACAATTGAAGAATGCAACTAATCCTTGACGAACCACCATGTTGAGCCTTCGTGAGAACTCCGGTAATAAAATCAAAGGATGATAACAAACAAAGAGCAGTTGAGAACACAAGGTGAAGCCTTCCGATGATTTAGATGGAGCTTCGCAACGAGATAATGCGGAAAACTTGGAACTCCGAAAAAGAAAAGATGAAGCATCTCGAACCGAGAAATGTGACATGATGAACAACTCTAGAAAGAAGAAACTATATCACTTGGATGAAACAAAAATAAGAATTACGTTATGCGTATCCTTCACCAATTTAAATTGATGACAAGCAATGGATTTGGCATACTACCTATTCTTCTTGAGGGATTGAAAAGAGATATAGCGCCAACTTGAAGAAGTTATTGATGGGACCACCGGTGGGATTGGAAACAAAGAATGAAATGATACGGTAGCAAAGGAAGAGGAATCTTGAACGAACCATCATAAGAATTGAAACTGAAAGTAGCAAAGGCACAATTCACCGGGAAGAATTGGAAAACGAATGAAGATACTTGAGGGGATTTAGATACATGAGAACAAAGAGGCCATGAACTGATTAGAGGTTATTTGAACGATGCACCGGTAAGATTTGGAGAACGATAGCTACACGCTGAGAATGAAGAATTATGACATGATGGCCTTCAGAGGAAAGAAATGGAAACAACTCATGAAATGCTCCGGATGGGTGAAAAGAATTCTCACAATCGAAAACAATTATGAGAGGATGGCATCAAGCTTGAACTACGCCTCTTTCGAAGAACGGGTAAGGATTTAAGAGGAACTCTTCTTCGGTCTTCAAAAGACGACGAGAAACACCACCAAAATTACTGAGATACTCCGGGAGAATAAAAAAGAGGAAGGGTTGAACCAAAGATGAAAAAAATTTGAAATTGATCTTGGAGAAGGCATGTGACTGATGAAATCCATTCTTACGTCACACTTTGAAAAGAATTTGGAATAGCTCCAAAATAATTAGAAGAGTCAGGTAAGATCCTGGGAAAAGACCTGTGGGTTAGGGCCCACTCAAAAGGAAACACCATTGAACAATTTTAAAAAGAGGTTGCACTGTTTGAATTAAATGGCTTGAATGAGATAACAACCTCGAAATATCTTGAACGGATTGAGAATGGAAACACAAGTCTTGTGAGATATCTTCAGCACTCCAGAACAAATGAATAGGAAGAAGTTAATGAATAAGGGAGCCTTGGATGAGAAATTCACATGGGAAGATGTGTGAAACGAAAGGAAGAGATATGATCAACACCGGAACTTGAAATTAATCCATAGGAGAAGAAAAATAACAAAGAATGATGAACTCAAAGCTCCGTTAGTATCTTTCTGAGAATCACCGGATAAGAACATTGATAGAAAAGAATGACGAGACTTCGAACAAATAAAAGGATACATGATTAAGAAATCTGAGTCCTTGAAGAAGAAGGGTGGGAGGGAGGGAAAACAAAGGCAACTTGGGGACGGATGAAACAGATACCGTTGAGAAAACTTAGAATTGATCTCATAAATGTTGAAATGATCGGATCCACTTGAAGAGAAGCACACCAATTGGAAAGAATTGACATGACAATCTCGATGATCAAAAGGATTAGTGCTCCCATAAAAATATGAGCACACCGCTTGAAAGGTATGGAATCAACACTTGACATTGAAGCAACTCAAATACCACAACTCAAAACAAAACAAAGGATTGGCTTGCAGAAATAAGCCGGAACAAATACATATGATAGAGATTTACCCAATTCCATATCAGGCATCTGTCGGAAAGATATTCTAGGAGCTACTTGAATTCCCACCTATAAACTCCCGAAACTTTCTGGTTATGCACTCTGGTGTTGGGGATACAGGGGAAGCAATATATCTCACCCAAACTAACAATGCCTACAACCAGCTGTATCCATCCGTCAACACATAACCAAGAAAACTCCGAAAATCGTGTACCTCAGCCTTCGAAAAGCTTCCATTATACGAGCTATGGCAATACTCCTAAACTCCCCAGTACTAGGTGGCGTCGAGGTTATCTCACCAACAACTGCATAAAAGAGATTTTCGATGTCGGCAAAACTCAGGTATTCCAGAACTGGAACGATAAAATTGTGACGACAACACCTCGGAGCTCAAGTCCCGGGACACTGCCACAACCCCTAAATGTCAGGAGGCACCAAGAAAAATGTTCTCGTCACAAGAATATCGGAACGATTCCAAGATACCCGCGTGATCCTAATTTTTTTTTGTAAAAAATTGAGGAGAGGAAAGACAAAACATCTACGTCAAGAGTCCTCACCAGAGCGATGAAGGGGGCTGAGGAGTAAAAAGAATCCTACTCTCCGATATATATAATCCTAAGACTCAAAATAGTTTTCTTCTAGACTCAACAACGACCAACAATCAAGGGGGCTCCTATGGTCGGTCGAGGCTCTGATACCAACTTGTCACGCCCAATATGCGATACTATCCTAAAGAGACTCGAAGGTCCCACCAAGGATAGAACCACATATCGATACGCTTTTGCAAGGTGGACATCATTACATCAACATTACAAGTAGATGGGATACATACAGAAGGCATACAATGCCACACGAATACAACATCATCTTACATAAGAGCACCATCCGACTACGGATGAAACACAAACATAAACTCAAACGACATCCACCCTGCTAGCCCAGGTTGCCGACCTGGAACCTATCCCCTGATCGAAGAAGAAGCAGAAGAAGAACTCCAAAACAAGGAAACATCACTCTCGCATCATGATCATCGCGTAACCTGTACCTGCAACTGTTGTTGTAGTAATCTGTGAGCCACGAGGACTCAGCAATCCCATTACCATGGGTATCAAGACTAGCAAAGCTTAATCGGTAAGGAAGGGGTAAAGTGGTGAGGTTGCAGCAGCGACTAAGCATATATGGTGGCTAATGTACACAAATAAGAGTGAGAAGAGAGCAAACAGAACAGTCGTGAAGCTAGCAATGATCAAGAGGTGATCCTGAACTCCTACTTATGTCAAACATAACCCAAAAACCGTGTTCACTTCCCGGACTCCGCCGAAAAGAGACCATCACGGCTACACACACGGTTGATGCATTTTAATTGAGTCAAGTGTCAAGTTATCTACAACCGGACATTAACAAATTCCCATCTGCCACATAACCACGGGCATGGCTCTCGAAAGTTTATACCCTGCAGGGGTGTCCCAACTTAGCCCATCACAAGCTCTCACGGTCAAATGAAGGATATAACTTCTCCCAGGAAGACCCGACCAGTCTCGAAATCCCGGTTTACAAGACATTTCGACAATTGTAAAACAAGACTAGCAAAGCCGCCCAATGCGCCAACAATCCCAATAGGAGCTGCACATATCTCGTTCTCAGGGCAACACCGGATGAGACAGGCTACGAGTAAAACCAGACCTCAAGTTTCCCCGAGGGGGCCCCGCAGGCGGCTCGGTTCGGACCAGCACTTAGAGAACCACTGGACCGGGGGGGGCTAAAATAAAGATGACCCTCGGGTTGGCCGACCCAAGGGAAGGGTATAGGTGGTGGTGAGGCAAATGGTAAAACCAAGGTTGGGCCTTGCTGGACAAGTTTTATTCAAAGCGAACTGTCAAGGGGGTCCCATAAATCACCCAACCGCATAAGGAACGCAAAATCAAGGAACATAACACCGGTATGACGGAAACTAGGGAGGCAAGAGTGGAACAAAACACCAGGCATAAGGCCAAGCCTTCCACCCTTTACCAAGTATATAGGTTTATTAATTAAATAAGAGATATTGTGATATCCCAACATAACCCTGTCCACCATGGAGCAATCTTCAACTTCACCTGCAACTAACAACGCTATAAGAGGGGCTGAGCAAAAGCGGTAACATAGCCAAGCAACGGTTTGCTAGGAAGGGTGACAAGGTTAGAGGTTCATGGCAATTTGGGAAGGCTTGAAGAACAAGTGATTTGAAGCGCCGCATAGCGATAGAACGAAGCAACTAGCATAGCAATGATAGTAATGAGATCCAAGGTGACGGTCATCTTGCCTGAAATCCCGCTAGGAAGAAGAACGAGTCCATGAAGAAGACGAACGGGAGTAGTCGAATGAATCCTCACAATCGCAACATTACCGGAACTAAGAAGCAACACTGGAAAGAAACAAACAACATGGTAAATGCACAAGCATAAACATGGCATGATGCACAAAAAAGTATGATGCATATCCGGTTTAATGAGGCATGGCATGGCAAAGTGCAACAAACAATACTACAAGTTAAGTGGAGCTCAATATCCAACGAGTTGCACATTGACAAAACACCACGTTGACATATTTATTTTAATCTACCAAACAATATTAAATGTTGTTAAACATGGCAAGAGGGGAAGCATATGAAAACTACCTATCTAGGCAAGTTTAAATGAGGCCGGAACAACAAACAACAATTTCGGAAAATCCCCATGTGCATATTTTGAATTAGCTACTGTTCTGCCCTAAAACATATTTTAAAGTTGTTAAACAGGAAAATAAAGTGGTCCATGTTAAACTAGGCATTTTTCCACCCCATTTACATATATAGTTTATTAAAATTGGAGCTACGGTTATTTAGTTATGAAATAAATCATTTAAACATGGCATTTGAGCAAAATTAAACAAACAACATTTTAAACATTTTGAACATGGATGAAGGTGAGATATTATGAAAGTACATGTATTTCCAAGCATTTTACATGTTTAATTCATTTTAATCCGATGCACGGTTTGTGAGATATTAAATGCATGAACATGAGGGTCTTTTCTGTAAAACAGGCTACCTCTGGATAAATGGCAAAATTCGCAGCGCATGGAAAAAAAACATGGGCCGAATCTGACTGGGCCAATAGGAGCATACAGAGGGCAGGGGCTGCTCACCAGGCGTCATGGGCCAGTTGGTGGAGAGGGAAGGCCGACAGGGGCGCGCTGGGCATGCGCGGCTGTGACCCAGCCGACGCTGGATGTCAACGGGGACCGAATCGAGCACCTCCTGTCACGGCAGAGAACGAACAAGGCAGCGGCACGGGAAGCAGAGTCTTCGCGGGCGCATGCTGGGTCTTGGGGTTGGAGGGGCATCTCCGGCAACGCGAAGACGGGCTTGGCGCGGGGTCGGGGAGGTCGCGAGCTGGCTGCTGCAGTTCTTCCTGGCGCTCGACGGGAAGACACATGCGAGGAACTTGGCGGAGCAATGGCTCTCGAGGCAGGCGCACGAGGTGAGGGACTTGGCGGCCCAGCGAGGAGGCGTCGGAGATGGCCGGATCCGGGCCAGCTCGGGTCGGAGAGGCAAGGAAGCCGGGCCAAGCGGAAGGAGCGACGACACTTTCTGCTGGTTCGATCGATGAACGGCGGCGGGGACGAAGCAGAGGAGGCGACGGGGTCGAGCTCGGGACTTGCTGCGAGGACGAGGGCGAGGATGGCTCCTGGCGTCAATGGTGGGCTCCCTGCTAAAAGAAAGAGATAGGAAGGGACGTGAGAGAGAGAGAAAAATGGGAGGAGCACGGGAAGATGAAGAAAGGGGCGTCGGCGCTCATCTCCTGCGAAGCTTGCCGGTGGTGAAGTAGCACAAGGTGAAGGGGATCAGTGAAGTGGCGCAAGAGGAGGAGCTCGGGGCTGCTCGGGCGCTACGCTGCTTCTTGGGTGGCCGACGGAGGCGACAGGAGGAGGATTTGGTGGTGGCTGGTGGAGCTGGATCTCGGTGGGGATTGGTGGCTAGGGAAAACGAGGAAGGAGGGAGGCGCTGGTTGGTGGATCGGGAGGGATTCCGGTGGAGAGATTGGCGGCTGGTGGATGTGTAGGCGGGTGAGATCCCGAGGAAGGAGGAGAGAATGGACAGGGGTGGCGGTGGCTAGGAGGAATTTTAGCGAGTTGGTCTAGGGTTTGTCCTAATAGACATGTGGGTGGACTATATATAGGGAAGGGGGAGAGTTTGGACCTTCCGATCAAAAACCGACGGACGAGAATAAATAGGCTAGGGAGTTCAATAAAGAAAACGGAGATGTTTTAGAGATGATTGGGGATGATCCGGACTCATCGGTAATGATATCCCGGTTCGAGTTCGGAGCAGTTTACGGACGCGCGCGAGGGGGCTGCGAGCTGGCAAGAGAGGTTAGGTGGTCAGGCAAGAGGGTCTCGAGAAACCCGGTTGGTCTCGGAATGGTCAAAGGAGGCAAGGGGAACGCGGCAACTACGAACGGGTGCAAGTGTTATGAAAAAAAACATGTGAATGCAGTGCACATGATGCCATGAGATGAAATGCCTGACATGAACAAAATGCAAAACAAAAGAAAAAAACCCAACCACGAAGGAAATATCATATCGCATCTCCGGAAAAGGCAAGAGTTGGAGTTACGAATGTGGAAAGTTGTATCCGGGGCGTTACACCGGTGCCCCCATGGCCACGGGAACCGCGCGCTAGTTGTTTTTCTTCAGGATCTTTGCATGAGAAGACTGGGCACGACGTCTGTGCTCGGGTCCCTCCCTGCAGCATCGATAAACCCAATGGCCGAGCTTTGTCTGGCGGGCCGGTCCCGTTCACGTCACCTCCTGGGGTTGTTGGTGTCTGGCCTTCTCATGCAATAACCTGGGGAGACTTATTCCATGCAGGTTGCCTAACCATCTCGCAGGACTAAGTCAAGCATCCCCCATCAAGACCAGGTGCAACCCGCCTTGAGGTAGGGCCTCGTGAGTCAAGCGCTGGCTCACGAGTGCCCATACACACCTACTCTAGCCCTGTCGTGCAAGCCATGTGTCAGGGCGGGGCTGTACACGGCCCGGGGGATCTCCTCAAAGGGAGCCCCCTCTCACACACCAGTGGAAGCACCATGCTCCGCGCTATTCGTCGACACTGCTGAGGAGCGGCTATGCCCGTGCAAGAGCGGAAGCCCTATGCTCCACGCTGGTGATAAACAAATGGGGGTGGCCTCGCGGTCGCATTAACCTCAGAGAGCCTCCGGGCTCCGTGACCAGCCTCACCACGCTGCTCTCCTTAGGAGGGTAGCACGAGGGGGCTGGGCACGGGGCTATGCTCAGGTCATGCCTGGCGTACCCCACCTCGCCAGGCCTCACGGGCCTGGTCTTCACGCACCCCTCCCAAGCGAGAGCTCGGCGAGGGAAAGGTATGATGGTCTGTTCGTACGTCAATGGGGACCCCTGAGCATCGCGCCTCAGGAGCCTAACTGGCCACATAGCCCCTCACCCCTTGGGCTCATCCTGATGATCCGGACAACCCAAAGGCGGCTGAGGTATGCGCGGGGCCGGGCCCTGCCGATGCAGAATGTCGGTGGGAAAGGACACTGTCAGGACCCCGACTCAATGTCACATCGATCTAGCATGTAACACCTCATATCACTTTGCGGCCTCACGCACGGTATTCCCACGGGTGTCGCCTTACCTTTGCCCGGGACCGTTTGCGCCTTTTGGCACACATATATGACAGTGTCGCTAGCATCCATATGATAAGGAGCCCGGGCTGACATGGCTAGTCGTAAACCCAAAGTGGCACAAACTTACAGGGACAGGCATCCATGACCCAGCATCGAACGTGTCGGTCATCAGCGAGTGAATCCAGGCTGTAGCACTGGGCTAGCAGGACTCCGGTGAACCGGGCTGTAGCGGGCTAACAGGACTCCGGTATTCATCGCGTGACATTTCCCCGTAGGGACAGACACAAGAACGAAGAAGGACACATGCCGGCCAGCCTAAGTGTTCCGGAGCAGTAGCAAGCTACCATGGCTCGGTGGAAACACTAGGAGACATTTCCCGGTAAGAGAGGCTACTAAAGATAAACAACTAGATGGTCAGATCCCACACATACCAAGCATTTCAATAGCATACACACAATATGCTCGATATGTGCAAATACAACATGGCATCACAACATGACTCTACGACTCAAGTAATTTATTCAATAGGCTCCGAGGAGCGAGATATTACAAACATGGGTCTCATGACCCAACAATCAGAGCATACAAATCAAAACACAAGCGGAAGCTATCATGTCTGAGTACAGACATCTATAAATGAAAAAGGCTGAGAAGCCTGACTATCTACCAGATCCTGCCGAGGGCACAAGATCGTAGCTGAGGTAACAAGCTAAACGTCGAAGTCCACGCGAAACTACTAGCGAGACCGAAGTCTCTCTGCAAAAACATAAATAGGCAAACGTGAGTACAAATGTACCCAGCAAGACTTACATCAGAACTATCTACATATGCATCATTATCAACAAAGGGGATGGTGGGGTTTAACTGCAGCAAGCCAGCTTTGACTCGGTGGCTATCCTGAACTACGACTGCGAGTAACTCTTTGAGGTGGCGCACACGAGTCCACATATTCACCATATCAATACACCACTATGGATCCGCTCCCGTCTCCCTACGAGAACGCCATCCATAGCACTCACGCTTATCTTGCGTATTTTAGAGTATCCACTTTCACTTGTCTATGAACTGATATAAGCAACCCAGAAGTCCTTTTCCGCGGACACGGCTATTCGTAGATGATGTTAACCCTGCAGGGGTGTACTCCTTCACACACGCTCTCACCACTTACCGCCGTTTACACGACATGTACTCGGCAACCTTCAAGCGGAAGCCCAATGTGGGTGTCGGCCACGGCCTGCCTAAACACTCAAGTCTCTAGTCCAGGTTTATCGCCTATTCGGGTTCCATCCATGAGGAGATCCGGCCGGAGTTTCGCTCACAGCACCAAACGATGTGAACAGGGTTCCCGAGACACCAAACGGGCGCCCGGTACACCGTGCCACGTGCCTACCGCATCACAGCCCACCCCTACGGTCAGCGCTGCGCACGGCCTCCAGCATACTACAAACACCAGAAACTACTTGCAACTCCTGGACAGAGGACAAGGGTGATCAAGAAGCCGAGAGGGTCCATTGGTTTCGGGCCCAATGCGTGGTAGTAGCTGAATCATGGATCACAAACACAGAACTCAGTTCCTGAGGACGGCTGCAATGAGACAACCCACCATGTACTCCTACATGGCCTCTCACCGCTACCTTTACCAAATCGTGTTCACACACTTAGCTCACACACAGTAGGACATGTTCACACGCCTCTGATTCATCCCCGATGAATCAGACCTGACTCAACTCTAAGCAGTAGCAGGCATGACAAACAAACATGAATGAGTAGGCACAACAGGGCTCAAACAACTCCTACTCATGCTAGTGGGTTTCATCTATTTACTGTGGCAATGACAGGTCATGCAGAGGATAAAGGGGTTCAACTACCGCAGCAAGTAACAGATGAATCGGTATTGTCCTAATGCAGTAAAAGAGAGCAGGAGCGAGAGAGTGGGATTTTATCGGAATGAACAAGGGGGTTTTGCTTGCCTGGCACTTCTGAAGATAAGATTGAGTCTTCATCAGTGTCAACGATCACATCATCGGTACACGTCTATCGAGAGGGGACAATTACCGGCAAATATAGAAAAACACGATCAATGCAATGCACAATATGATGCATGCTATGACATGGCAAAATGAATGTGTTTTGAGCTAATGCAACTAGCAATAGATTAAATGAAGTTGGTTTGAATACAAGATTCAAATTCAAACTCCATATGTGATTATTTAAATGCCCTTTAATTGATTTGTGCTAAACAGCAGCTATAAGTTGTTCTAACATGCATGAAAATGGTACAGATGGATTCCTTGAATTTTTCTGATAATTTTTCATATATAATTTATTTAATTTGGAGTTACGGTTGAATTTCTATGAATTTTAGAAGTTGATACAATTTTCTGGAATTTATAAATTATTTCCTAATTTATTTTAATTCCAGAAAGGAATTATTGCATCAGCATGACCTTATCCTGACGTCATCAGGTCAACAGGGCGGGTCCAGGTCAAACCTGACGTGTGGGGGCCACACGTCAGTGGCACAGGGCTAGTTAGTGTCAATGAGAGGTGGGGCCGGGTCAAAGGCCACGTCAGCGCGGTCAAAGCTGATGCGTGGGGCCACTGCAATTAGATTAGACCTAATCTATTTTAGTTAGCCGGTTAGTTAGGTGGTGGGGCCCGGCTGTCTGTGACACGATGCGGTGGTTAGTGGCTAATTAAGCCAGCCACGTCAGCTGGCCGGAGATTAGCCGGCGACGACCACAGAGCACGGCGGGGGCACGCCGGACTTGCGCTAAAGGCGACGGAGGCGGCGGCTGAGGGCACCGGGGCGTAGCCCGGGCTCTCCCGCATCTGATGGGGTAGGTGGGAGGCTACGGGAACGCCGGGGCTCGCCGGAACGGAGCTCGCGGCGGCGCCGGAGTTCGGTGAGTGCGGGGTTGGCGCTGTGGTGCACGGGAGGGCGAGTTAGGATATGCGTTAGGCTCCTGGTGGCTTCCTGAGTGCGGTGACACGCTCCAAGACGAGCTCAAGCGGCTGTAGTGACGGCAGTGACGAGGTCAGCGGCGGCCGGAGTTCGGCCGCGGCGGAGCTATGGCCTAGAGCTCGCAAACGCGAGGGGAGAGAGAGGGGTTCTGCACGGAGGCTCACCGCGGAGCTGTAGGGAGGGTTAGTGGGCTCGGGGGCGGCCGGAGTGCAGCGAATCGACGGCGACGATCTCCGGTGGCCGAGGAGGGGAACGACGACGTGGGCGGCGATGCAGGGCTTCCGGAGGGCCGTGGATCGGTGGGGAGGAAGAGGGGGTCGAGGCGGAGCTCGCAAGCACAGCGAGGGGTCGAGGGGGAGACGGTGGCCGCGGCGTTACGGTGGCGCGGCTGCGGCTGCGCTCGGCGAGTGAGAGAGAGAGGAAGCAGAGGAGAGATACAAGGGAGAGGGAGAGAGCGAGGGGGTCCAGGGGGGTCGGGGCGGCGCCGAGGAGATGACGCGCGGCGTCGCGGTGGCCAGGCGATGCAGACGAGCAGGGTGGTGGCGTGGCGAGCTGGGGCGCGCGCGCCGTGTCCCTCCTCTGCCTACTGGCGCGAGGAGGAAGGCGACAGGGGAGGGAGGCGGCGGTGGGCTGGGCCAGCGGGAGGAGCTGGCCAGCTGGGCCGGCTACAGGTAAGTGGCCCAGGTAGGCTTCTGTTCTTTTTATTTTTTTCTCCTGTTTTGTTTTATTTAATTTATTTTGCCACTGTTTTGAATTTAAAATAATTCAAACAATGCCAAAAACTCCTCTGAATATTTTATATTGCTAAATGGACTTTTCCAAAAGCTTATAAAATATATCAGGGGTATTTGAAATTATATTCTAATTATATGAATATAATTCAAATTCAAATAGCTAATGAATTAAATCCAAAGTCCCAAAAATAAATCCTCAAAAATGTTTAATATTTTGGTTGGGACCAGAACCCTTACCAAAAATTATCAAACATTTAAGAAGAGCATTTCGGAGCAATGAATGAGATTTCTAGGGTTTTTGCCCCTCTTTTATTTAAGTTTTTGAGGCTTCCAAAATTCCCTCAGTTCAAATTTTCAGAATTTAAACATGATGCACACATGAGCTAGCCTAGAGCACTACCAGCAGCTAGGGATGTGACAACTCACCCCCACTAAACAAGAATCTCGTCTCGAGATTCAAGCGTAGGGTAAGATGAAGGGGAAACACAAACTAGTATAATCTTCACGATCCAGGTTGCACTTCAAATGAACGTTGTTTCGATCACCATCTTTGTCTTGTCGTCTTGTTCTGAGAACTCCAATTGACATGACAATGAGAGGAAAGGGAAACTCTAGCAGGATCGATCTTCTAGAAGACCGAACAACTCACGGAATGAGACATAGAGCCATCTCTCGGGTTGAGACACGAGATACACATCAAGAGGGGTGGAAAGAAACGGATGACGAAGGTTCACTAGGTGGACAACAATTTCACGCTTAAGAAGGTGGTAAACGATTGCCCACGTAGCGAGGAGTTGAGTTGCCATGATACCACGACGAAACATCCTGGAGGGGGGTGATTCGTAGATTATTGCCTTAAGTGGCAAAAAGAATTACCTTTGATTCAAAGATCATTGAAACTCTTTATACCAGCCTAAGGCAATCACAAGCGATCATTTGGAGGGGGTCGGTAGAATGGCATACTCGGACTTGGATGATGTGGATTACCTTGTTGAAGACAACGTAATGGATGAATTTGCTTATCACCGGAAATGGAAGAGACCCATGGTAGAATGGCACATCGGCGGTGCAAGCTGGGAACAAAATGCAAATGCTGGGAATGATTCTAGTAACTGGGGAGAGGCTCAACAATAGAGAGTGAATTCACTGTTTGAAAAGGTCATAGCATTGCCGAGGAAACTGAGAGCAAACCCAGTTAGTGCCGATGATAACACGTAGCGCTTGGGCGTGCTCTCAAGAACTTGAGCATTTCCACATTCATCAAGGTTTTACCAATATCCGTGTCAAGGATCCTGGCAACACAACCTACTACCATGATGAATGGTGATGGAGGATGCAGATGCAAAGGAAGATAACACCTTCTCAAATTTCACCCTTGGCGGGGCCAAGGAAATAAAATCTGGATGATCGACCGAGAGACATTTAGCACTCCGCTTCTAATGTTCTCCTTGATGTGCTAGCGTAACCCATTCATAGATATGGTTTGATAACTAGAACATCAAGTAAAAGGTCGGACTTTGGGAGCAATAGAATCCATAAGGAACAGTTACGGAGGTAAATCCTACGAAATCCTTATGGGAAGGTGGCCAACTTCTTCAATCAAGATACTACAATAATAGGTCTTTCGGCTGGGTGTGTTGGCCACGACATCCACCTTACCGGTTATCGAGGGACCAATATTATAGTTCTTGGGAAATGTTCCAACCATCATATCTGCCTGAGATTCAGATCTGGTTGGTGTCAGGATATTCCAGACTCATCGAGTCTAGGAAGAAAAATGAAAGTTTGCAACACAAATCGACGAGATGACGTTGCGGGATTCTCGGGAGATGAACTACAATAGCAAGCTCCAAAACATGAGTTGGTTCTGCTACAAACACGTGAACACGTTGTCCTAGACAAAACATTATCACATGGTAGTCTTACAACAAAACACTACCGAGTTCAGGTGGGGAACCATAATCGAGGATATTGAAGTCCTTGCATAAGGCATGCTCTTAAGAAGAAACTTCTTCTCCTTGAACAAATCAATCAGTGGCTTGGTGTGCTCGGAACACATATGGAATGAAGGTTGCAAGTCTCCAAACCATAGAATACTTCGCACATATGCATGACTGACTTGGGATGATTCCAGAGGAAGCAAAACTAACTCCCTCAAATTCACGGCGGCAACTTTCACCAAATGCACGTGTATAAGAGGAAGTCACTCCTTTCATCAAACAAATACTTCATGAGCTAGCATGAAGAAAATGCTTCAAAAGTTTCCAACACTAACTTGTTGTCCAACAAGACCATGGAGGAGATAAGGATGTTGTCAATGGGCTCAACAACAATTCATCTAGGTTTCCTTTTAAAAGGAATTCCATAGTTAAGTGAACACGGTGATAGCATTGGTCAGACCAAAGATGTAATGGTGTATGCTCGAGGGATCAACCACGAATAAGACAACATTACGAGCATCATTGGTACTGATTTGATTTGACGATAGCCCATACTCAAATCAAAGGATTGATAAGACAATAGGTCCAGCAACTGATCACAGGGACCAATCGATGAAGATATCATCTTTCTTCAACACACACTACACAAGATTATCCCTTTAGAACGAACTAAGTCAGGCAAGCTTTTATCCTCCAACTCTCCAAGTTGTTGTCTAGCTTAACCAACTAGCTCCGGGATATCCAACACAGATTTTTGGAGAAAGGGTGGTTCACAAGAAACCAACTTGATCACGAGCTCAACATAACAGTCAGGGAACAACCTGGTAATACTTCCGAGAAGATATTCGGAAAATCACGAACCACCGGTATGTTACTAAGCTCGAGAACAATCTTGCCTTTCAGGGCAAGACGATATGATCAAATGAGTGAGGACTTGATAAGATCCTAACTCATCAATCGAAGGGTGCACCAAAATAAGGACTAGGTAGCACGATCAATCTTAGAATGGTGATTCAATAACCAACATACTAAGAATAAGATTATTGTCCATTAACTACCAAGCAATGGGGTTGCTAGGAGTATTGAGTTCACACATCATGATTCACTGGTCGGCACTTCGGCTGCAACAACACGGAACCGAGGAATGAAAAAGGATGGCGAGAAGTATCACTATGTCAAGAATTCACAAAAGGTGGTGCAATTCTCATGAAATTCTTGATATAAAGATGGTAATACTCCAAGGTAGAACAGAACAAAAGTTGGGTTAGCAACTTGATCTGCAGAGTACAACTACTTTGACCCAATCCTAGATATGGATGAGGTACTGGAGTTTGTTTCTCCTAGTCATTCCGCGATAGAATGGCTTGACGGACCACAAGAGTAATAGGCATCGATAAACGAACGCACGCATACTCTTGACTATCAATTGATAGATGAAGGTCAGTAGACAACTAAAGAGGGACAACTCAAAGGAACATATAACTTTCTGAGTTGTGGATACATGGGTTGGTATGCTGAACAAAGTTCAACATAATTCTTCCGGATAACCCATGCAGAAAGGTTGAGCTGGCAGAGTCACAATATAGCATGGAGAACTCATAGAGGGCCTGTTGTGATCTTTTGATCCAACAAACTTCTGCCATAATGGTTCATGGTATTTGGAAGAACGATATACCACGGACCTCGAGGACTATCGCAAAGGTTACTAATATACTAAAGGAACTAGCAACACTATCAACATGATGTAAGTAGGGTGAATATCGAGTTTAAGAACCCAGGAATAGAATACCTATTACTAAGTAGCATCACGGGATGCTTTCGAGAATAAAAGCCAGAATCATCACAATGGGATCACAAAACATTGCTAGATTACTAGGTGACTCCCTAAACACCTAGGGCCATAATAGTAACTCCAACATAATGTCAAGGCAATAGAATACCTCAACTCAACAATTAGTGTGATTGAGCTGGCATAAAGGAGCATCGAAACCAGAGGAAAAGGATTTTCCAAATGCATCAGACTATTTAGAAACCTGGAATGACTCGGACATCATAACGGCTGTAAATGCTCAGAAAGGATTTGAGACATTCGCAAAAATGGTGGCATAACCACTCAGAAGCACAATATCAAGGTTTCGAGATCAACAATTAACATACGGAAGTAGTAGAAACTGAACTCAAGCTTAAATCCAACAATTTATAAATCTACAGATTAGTAACACGTGATCCTGATAGATAGATGAGAAGACCTAGTTCCTTAACCCCATAGGAAAGATAAGATGACTCAGATCAGAAGGGCATGAGGTATAAGGAGTAAAAAGAGCCTTACGTTCCATCCCACAATCAATTCCCCTACATATAACTAAGAATTTCTAGACTCAACTTCGACCAGTTTGGCTTGGTAATCCTACAGGCAGTCAAGCTCTGATACCAACGCTGTTAGGACCCCGACTCAATGTCACATCGATCTAGCATGTAACACCTCATATCACTTTGCGGCCTCACGCACGGTATTCCCACGGGTGTCGCCTTACCTTTGCCCGGGACCGTTTGCGCCTTTTGGCACACGTATATGACAGTGTCGCTAGCATCCATATGATAAGGAGCCCGGGCTGACATGGCTAGTCGTAAACCCAAAGTGGCACAAACTTACAGGGACAGGCATCCATGACCCAGCATCGAACGTGTCGATCATCAGCGAGTGAATCCAGGCTGTAGCACTGGGCTAGCAGGACTCCGGTGAATCGGGCTGTAGCGGGCTAACAGGACTCCGGTATTCATCGCGTGACATTTCCCCGTAGGGACAGACACAAGAACGAAGAAGGACACATGCCGGCCAGCCTAAGTGTTCCGGAGCAGTAGCACGCTACCATGGCTCGGTGGAAACACTAGGAGACATTTCCCGGTAAGAGAGGCTACTAAAGATAAACAACTAGATGGTCAGATCCCACACATACCAAGCATTTCAATAGCATACACACAATATGCTCGATATGTGCAAATACAACATGGCATCACAACATGACTCTACGACTCAAGTAATTTATTCAATAGGCTCCGAGGAGCGAGATATTACAAACATGGGTCTCATGACCCAACAATCAGAGCATACAAATCAAAACACAAGCGGAAGCTATCATGTCTGAGTACAGACATCTATAAATGAAAAAGGCTGAGAAGCCTGACTATCTACCAGATCCTGCCGAGGGCACAAGATCGTAGCTGAGGTAACAAGCTAAACGTCGAAGTCCACGCGAAACTACTAGCGAGACCGAAGTCTCTCTGCAAAAACATAAATAGGCAAACGTGAGTACAAATGTACCCAGCAAGACTTACATCAGAACTATCTACATATGCATCATTATCAACAAAGGGGATGGTGGGGTTTAACTGCAGCAAGCCAGCTTTGACTCGGTGGCTATCCTGAACTACGACTGCGAGTAACTCTTTGAGGTGGCGCACATGAGTCCACATATTCACCATATCAATACACCACTATGGATCCGCTCCCGTCTCCCTACGAGAACGCCATCCATAGCACTCACGCTTATCTTGCGTATTTTAGAGTATCCACTTTCACTTGTCTATGAACTGATATAAGCAACCCAGAAGTCCTTTTCCGCGGACACGGCTATTCGAATAGATGATGTTAACCCTGCAGGGGTGTACTCCTTCACACACGCTCTCACCACTTACCGCCGTTTACACGACATGTACTCGGCAACCTTCAAGCGGAAGCCCAACGTGGGTGTCGGCCACGGCCTGCCTAAACACTCAAGTCTCTAGTCCAGGTTTATCGCCTATTTGGGTTCCATCCATGAGGAGATCCGGCCGGAGTTTCGCTCACAGCCCCAAACGATGTGAACAGGGTTCCCGAGACACCAAACGGGCGCCCGGTACACCGTGCCACATGCCTACCACATCACAGCCCACCCCTACGGTCAGCGCTGCGCACGGCCTCCAGCATACTACAAACACCAGAAACTACTTGCAACTCCTGGACAGAGGACAAGGGTGATCAAGAAGCCGAGAGGGTCCATTGGTTTCGGGCCCAATGCGTGGTAGTAGCTGAATCATGGATCACAAACACAGAACTCAGTTCCTGAGGACGGCTGCAATGAGACAACCCACCATGTACTCCTACATGGCCTCTCACCGCTACCTTTACCAAATCGTGTTCACACACTTAGCTCACACACAGTAGGACATGTTCACACGCCTCTGATTCATCCCCGATGAATCAGACCTGACTCAACTCTAAGCAGTAGCAGGCATGACAAACAAACATGAATGAGTAGGCACAACAGGGCTCAAACAACTCCTACTCATGCTAGTGGGTTTCATCTATTTACTGTGGCAATGACAGGTCATGCAGAGGATAAAGGGGTTCAACTACCGCAGCAAGTAACAGATGAATCGGTATTGTCCTAATGCAGTAAAAGAGAGCAGGAGCGAGAGAGTGGGATTTCATCGGAATGAACAAGGGGGTTTTGCTTGCCTGGCACTTCTGAAGATAAGATTGAGTCTTCATCAGTGTCAACGATCACATCATCGGTACACGTCTATCGAGAGGGGACAATTACCAGCAAATACAGAAAAACACGATCAATGCAATGCACAATATGATGCATGCTATGACATGGCAAAATGAATGTGTTTTGAGCTAATGCAACTAGCAATAGATTAAATGAAGTTGGTTTGAATACAAGATTCAAATTCAAACTCCATATGTGATTATTTAAATGCCCTTTAATTGATTTGTGCTAAACAGCAGCTATAAGTTGTTCTAACATGCATGAAAATGGTACAGATGGATTCCTTGAATTTTTCTGATAATTTTTCATATATAATTTATTTAATTTGGAGTTACGGTTGAATTTCTATGAATTTTAGAAGTTGATACAATTTTCTGGAATTTATAAATTATTTCCTAATTTATTTTAATTCCAGAAAGGAATTATTGCATCAGCATGACCCTATCCTGACGTCATCAGGTCAACAGGGCGGGTCCAGGTCAAACCTGATGTGTGGGGGCCACACGTCAGTGGCACAGGGCTAGTTAGTGTCAATGATAGGTGGGGCCGGGTCAAAGGCCACGTCAGCGCGGTCAAAGCTGACGCGTGGGGCCACTGCAATTAGATTAGACCTAATCTATTTTAGTTAGCCGATTAGTTAGGTGGTGGGGCCCGGCTGTCTGTGACACGATGCGGTGGTTAGTGGCTAATTAAGCCAGCCACGTCAGCTGGCCGGAGATTAGCCGGCGACGACCACAGAGCACGGCGGGGGCACGCCGGACTTGCGCTAAAGGCGACGGAGGCGGCGGCTGAGGGCACCGGGGCGTAGCCCGGGCTCTCCCGCATCTGATGGGGTAGGTGGGAGGCTACGGGAACGCTGGGGCTCGCCGGAACGGAGCTCGCGGCGGCGCCGGAGTTCGGTGAGTGCGGGGTTGGTGCTGTGGTGCACGGGAGGGCGAGTTAGGATATGCGTTAGGCTCCTGGTGGCTTCCTGAGTGCGGTGACACGCTCCGAGACGAGCTCAAGCGGCTGTAGTGACGGCGGTGACGAGGTCAGCGGCGGCCGGAGTTCGGCCGCGGCGGAGCTATGGCCTAGAGCTCGCAAACGCGAGGGGAGAGAGAGGGGTTCTGCACGGAGGCTCACCGCGGAGCTGTAGGGAGGGTTAGTGGGCTCGGGGGCGGCCGGAGTGCAGCGAATCGACGGCGACGATCTCCGGTGGCCGAGGAGGGGAACGGCGACGTGGGCGGCGATGCAGGGCTTCCGGAGGGCCGTGGATCGGTGGGGAGGAAGAGGGGGTCGAGGCGGAGCTCGCAAGCACAGCGAGGGGTCGAGGGGGAGACGGTGGCCGCGGCGTTACGGTGGCGCGGCTGCGGCTGCGCTCGGCGAGTGAGAGAGAGAGGAAGCAGAGGAGAGATACAAGGGAGAGGGAGAGAGCGAGGGGGTCCAGGGGGGTCGGGGCGGCGCCGAGGAGATGACGCGCGGCGTCGCGGTGGCCAGGTGATGCAGACGAGCAGGGTGGTGGCGTGGCGAGCTGGGGCGCGCGCGCCGTGTCCCTCCTCTGCCTACTGGCGCGAGGAGGAAGGCGACAGGGGAGGGAGGCGGCGGTGGGCTGGGCCAGCGGGAGGAGCTGGCCAGCTGGGCCGGCTACAGGTAAGTGGCCCAGGTAGGCTTCTGTTCTTTTTATTTTTTTCTCCTGTTTTGTTTTATTTAATTTATTTTGCCACTGTTTTGAATTTAAAATAATTCAAACAATGCCAAAAACTCCTCTGAATATTTTATATTGCTAAATGGACTTTTCCAAAAGCTTATAAAATATATCAGGGGTATTTGAAATTATATTCTAATTATATGAATATAATTCAAATTCAAATAGCTAATGAATTAAATCCAAAGTCCCAAAAATAAATCCTCAAAAATGTTTAATATTTTGGTTGGGACCAGAACCCTTACCAAAAATTATCAAACATTTAAGAAGAGCATTTCGGAGCAATGAATGAGATTTCTAGGGTTTTTGCCCCTCTTTTATTTAAGTTTTTGAGGCTTCCAAAATTCCCTCAGTTCAAATTTTCAGAATTTAAACATGATGCACACATGAGCTAGCCTAGAGCACTACCAGCGGCTAGGGATGTGACAGACACCTATGGGATCACTGGAATCCCTACTACAGTTGCGGGGCGCGGGGATCGTGAGAAGAGCGGGACTAGTAGACAACACAAAGGGGATTTACCCAGGTTCTGGCTGCAAAGATGCGTAAAACCCTACGATCCTGCTTTGGTGGATGTATTTAGTGTTCTTGAGCTCTTGAACTAGCTCTAGGTGCTGCGAAGTTCGAAAGAGCCGAATCCCTCTCCAGTGTGCCATGGGCCTCCTTTTATAGGCGAAAGGGGCTGCCACAGTGGCACACAGGAGGTGGAAAGTGCTACAGCGTTGTGAGCTTATCGCTAGTTTTACAGGACAAAGCGTATTTAATGCGAGGCTTAGGTGTCCCTTCACTTTATCAGGGGCGGGAGCGAGGCCCGTCCCGTTCGTCGCCGCTCCTCCTCGTTCCGACACGCGCCCTGGCCAGCGGTGCATGCGGTGCCATGTAGGCAGGCAGGCGACTGAGGTGGCGCGGTGGTGGAGCCTCCACAAAGGGCTGCATCTTGCCACGCAGGTGCCTGCCCAGCTGGTTGGGTCGGCAGCTACATGCGAACAGCGGCGGAGACTTGGCGGGCGCGAGCCTGGTGGTGGCCCCGCTGGCGCGCTTGGCGAGGGCCATGCCGGGTGGCCCGGCAAGGGTCTGGCCGGGTGGCCCGGCAAGGGTCTTGCCGCGGCACGCAGGCATCCCCGACAAGGATCTTGCTGGGGGTCTTGTAGGTTTCTTCGGTGAGAATGGTTGCCTTTCTATCCTCATTTGATCTTGACTATTCTTTGTCTTCACAAAGATCTGCATGCCACCACGGATGTGCCTCCCGAGCCTTGTCCCAATGCATTTGTTTAGCGTTGGTGGGCTCAAAGGTGGCTCACTCAGCTGGCGTGGGCGAGCTGCCCCGGCAAGGGTCTTGCCGGGGCCGCTGAGGCTGCCACGGCAAGGGTGCTTGCCGGGGAAACCTGCTTCGCCCATCCGATCTTTGTGGCCTTGGTCTTTGTCATTGCTTCGTTTGTCTTTTGCTTTCGGCTTCTCTCCGACTTCCCTTTCCTGTCCTGTTATGCGTGGCCATGGCGGGAGGCTCTGACTGCCCGTGCACAAGTAAAGGGGTCAAAAGGAGAGCCCCTTCTTTTGTACACTGATAGGAGCCCCCGGGCCTGGGCCATACATAGGCGCAGCACGTTGTTGGGCCAGGCCCAGAATGGTGCACAGGCATTGGGGCGGATTTCACTGCGGTAAACTGCTCCGTCCGCTGTGCTTCTCCACGACCCGCGTTGAACGCACGACATGGGGGTCATGCGCGCGCATGACGGAAGCATGCTGGCGTCATCCCGTGGTGGAAGTAAAGAGGCGGCTTGCGCGTCTCTTTGAGACCGCGGGGCCGCTGCTCATTTACTGCCCTCGCTTGGGAACCGTCGCTCCACGTGTCCCACTGCGCCTATCCCTTGCGCCACGTTTGCTGCATGCACGACGTAGGGCGAATGACAGGCGCGCGGGATGTGGAAAGTTGTGCGCGTGCGTGGGTCAATTTCCACACGCCATCAATGGAGCAGGGAGGGCGGTCGACGGCCCCGCTTGCTGTCACTTCAACGGACCGGATTGGCGAGAGGGGGCGGCCGGGCCTCGCCCCCGCCCCTTTATAAAGAGGGGAGCGGGAGGAATGGTGCCTCTCAACCCTTCGCCACCTGCCTCTCCCCATTCCTGCTGCCTCCTTTCTTTTGACATGGCGAGGGGGCGTGGCAACGCTTCATCGGTGGCGGCAAGGGTTTCGGCCAGACAGCGCATCGCTCCTCCCCAAGAGCTCGTAGAAGCGGAGCCAGCCGCTAGAGGAAGGGGGAGGGGGGGAGGTCGAGGCCATCATGGCGCTCGAGGAGAGGAGGATGGGGCGGCAGATCGGCTTCGCCTCCGCCAGTGGCCCCTCCTTCGGTGCGGGGCTGCATAAGCTCTCCAGGGAAGGGCTGCATAAGCTCTCACCCATGTGGGAGGTCCCGTTCAAGGTTGTCCATGTCTCCAGGTCTGGCGCCGCGCGCCTGGAGACCCAAGATGGGGTATCCATCCCGAACGCCAGGAACATCCAGCACCTCCGGAAGTTCTACCCCTCAAGAAAGGCCCGGTGCCTGTGAAGAAGGCCCAGTGCCTGTGAAGCTCACCGCCCGTGACACTCTCACGTAATAATGAGTGGGGTAGTACATGCCCCGAAGTCTCAGGGGTGCCGCCCTTGGGCCTCGGGGGCTCCCTCCCACGCCTAGTGGCAGCACTTAGCTCCGCGCTGGTGAGAAGACTTGAAGACTAGACTAGGTGCCGGACACGGGTTTTCATTTGCTTTCTGCAGTTGGCTCGCTCTTCCTCGATTGAACCTTGATTGAAGTTGCTTCTGGTGTCCCTTGCCGGTTCTGTTCCATCGCCTTCTACCTCCGTTTTCTGTCTTCAGCTCTTTGTCTGACTTGCTCTTTCTCGCATACCTCGTGAGGGGGCTGTACGGGTGCTGAGGGAGTCCTGGACTAGGGGTGTCCGGATAGCCGGACTATCACCATCGGCCGGACTCCAAGACTACGAAGATACAAGATTGAAGACTTCGTCCCGTGTCCGGATGGGACTTTCCTTGGCGTGGAAGGCAAGCTTGGCAATACGGATGTGTAGATCTCCTACCATTGTAACGGACTCTGTGTAACCCTAGCCCTTTCCGGTGTCTATATAAACCGGAGGGTTTTAGTCCATAGGACGAACAACAATCATACCATAGGCTAGCTTCTAGGGTTTAGCCTACTTGATCTCGTGGTAGATCCACTCTTGCACTACCCATATCATCAATATCAATCAAGCAGGAGTAGGGTTTTACCTCCATCGAGAGGGCCCGAACCTGGGTAAAAACATCGTGTCCCTTGTCTCCTGTTACCATCCGCCTAGACGCACAGTTCGGGACCCCCTACCCGAGATCCGCCGGTTTTGACACCGACATTGGTGCTTTCATTGAGAGTTCCTCTGTGTCGTCACCGATAGGCTTGATGGCTCCTTCGATCATCACCAACGACGCGGTCTAGGGTGAGACTTTTCTCCCCGAATAGATCTTCGTATTCGGCGGCTTTGCACTGCGGGCCAATTCGCTTGGCCATTTGGAGCAGATTGAAAGCTACGCGCTGGCCACCAGGTCAGATTTGGAAGCCTGAACTTCACGGCCGACATCCGCGGAGACTTGATCTTCGACGGATTCGAGCCACAGCCGAGCGCGCCGCACTGTCACGGTGGGCATGATTTAGCTCTGCTGCCGGACAGTGCCCTGGAGGCCGCACATGAGTCCGCTCCGACCCTTAATTCGGAGCCGACCGCGCAGATCGAGGACGGGTGCCTAGACACCGCCTCGGGGGCTGCTACCCTTACGACGATGGAGCCGAATACTGACCTTGTCCCTTGTAAAGCTCGTGACTCCGAGGTGCCGGACTCCTCGCCGGACTTCGAACCTCCCGCGCCCCCTCCAATCAAATCCAATCGGGCGCCGATCATGGAGTTCACCGCCATGGTCATCTTTCAACACTCACCTTTTGGCGACGTCCTGAATTCGCTAAAGTATCTCTTGTTATCAGGAGAGCCCTGGCCGAACTACGGTCAGGACGGTTGGGATGCGGACGACGAAGAAATTCAAAGCCCACCCACCACCCACTTTATAGCAACTGTCGACGATTTAACCGACATGCTAGACTTCGACTCCGAAGACATCGACGGTATGGACGACGACGCCGGAGACGACCAAGAACCAGCGCCTATGGGGCACTGGAAAGCCACCTCAACTCATGACATATACATGGTGGATACACCAAAAGGAAGCGATAACGAGGAACAACGGGACGCGGCGAAGGATAACTCCTCCGCAAAACAACCAAAACGGCGACACAAGCGCCGCCCGAAGTCTCCTCGATAACAATAGCACCCATAATGACCCAGTCGTAGAGCAGGGCAAACTAGTGGACGATGAACATGCAACCAAGCAACCATCCGAACAGGATGAATTGGACAAGCAACCCATCCCCGGCAAAAACAACAGTCCAGACAATCTCACGCCGGACACATCACCGGAGCATAAGAGCCTTCACAAAAGGCTCGTCGCCACCGCAAGAAGTTTGAAGAAGCAGAAACGGAAGCTCGAAACAGCGGAAGACGTACTCAGAATGAGATGGAGCAAAGTACTCAAGACCACAGACAAATACGGCAATAGTTACCAAGCAAAGAGCTACCCGAAGCGCAAGCTGTTGCCCGAATTCGACAAGGAGGCCGTAGAGCCACCACAATCAAAAAGCAAAGAGGCCGCCTGGCTGGATAGACGACCAGATGACAGGCTAAGAGCGGCAAGCGGCGCCGCACACAAGCCGGCACATAAAGATCCTCGCAAAAAGGATGGCCCGGTCAGGTCCTTTTATGGGCCAAAAAAGAGAGCCCCAGGAAGCAACACAACAAGACGAGTGTTCGAAGATAATGGCACACCTAAATACAGGGGCGCCGCACACCCACTATGTTTCACCGATGAGGTACTGGATCATGAATTTCCAGCGGGTTTTAAGCCCGTAAACATAGAGGCATACGACGGAACAACAGACCCTGGAGTCTGTATTGAGGATTATATCCTACACATACACATGGCTAGAGGAGATGATCTCCATGCCATAAAATACCTACCCCTCAAGCTCAAAGGGCCAGCTCGGCATTGGCTCAAAAGCCTCCCAGAAAATACCATTGGAAGTTGGGAAGAGCTCGAGGACGTGTTTAGAGCAAATTTTCAGGGGACTTATGTCCGCCCTCCGGATGCAGACGATTTAAGTCACATAACTCAACAACCCGGAGAGTTAGCGCGCAAATTCTGGAATAGGTTCCTCACTAAAAAGAACCAAATAGTCGACTGTCCGGACACCGAAGCCTTAGCAGCTTTTAAACATAATGTCCAAGACGAATGGCTCGCTAGACACCTCGGCCAGGAAAAACCAAGAACAATGGCCGCGCTAACGAGCCTCATGACCCGCTTTTGCGCGGGAGAAGATAGCTGGCTGGCAAGATGCAGCACCAGCGACCCAAGTACATCCGAGATCAGAGATGGAAATGGGAAATCAAGACGTAGAAAATATCAGCGTCGAAATAAAGAAAATGGCCCAAAGAACACGGCGGTCAACGCCGGATTCAAAGGCTCTCGGCCGAACAACAAAACACTACCTCTTAAGGACAACAGTGACGAGCTATCCAACCTAAACAAAATTTTGGATCGGATATGTCAAATACATAGTACCCCCGAGAAGCCTACAAACCACACCCACCGAGATTGTTGGGTCATCAAGCAGTCCGGCCGACTCAACGTTGAACACAAGGGGCTCGACACGCCAAGCGAGGATGATGACGAACCCCACAAGCAGAGCACCGGAAAACAAAAGACTTTCCCACAAGAAGTCAAAATAGTAAACTCACTTCACGTGATAATACGAAACAATATTGCGGCACCCGCTAAAGTACGCGTCGCACGGTCCACCCCAGCGGAATCCCGAGATTGGATGTCAAAACCAATTACTTTCAACCACCTGGATTACTCCAGAAGTATTTGAAACGCAGGATGGACTGCTCTCATATTGGATCCTATAATCGATGGACTACAATTTACACAAGTCCTAATGGATGGTGGCAGTGATTTAAACCTGCTATATCCGAACACAATCCGCAAGTTGGGGATAGACCCCACTAAAATTCGCCATAGCCACACTTCCTTCAAAGGAGTGACGCCAGGCCCTTACGCCAAGTGCACGGGCTCCTTACTACTAGAAGTTTTGTTTGGTTCACCTGACAACTTCCGTCGCGAAAAGCTAATCTTCCATGTCGCCCCATTTAAAAGTAGCCATCAAGCACTATTGGGACATGAAGCTTTCGCCCGCTTTAACGCAATACCGCATTACGCGTCTCTTACACTTAAAATGCCCGGTCCGCGCGGCATCATCTCATTAAAAGGTAACTTCGAGTGTTCCTCGACCACGGAAGACCGTGAGACTGCCTTGACAGCCACACACTAAACCGGCCTTGCTAATCAAAGCCCCTACAAGATGGGTCGTGCAGACCCCGGACACGGCTAGACGAGTCCGGCATAATTAACCAGGGGCTTACTAGCCGCATACCCCTTTACAAGGGGCTGCAAGCACGGATAATGAAAGCCAATAAAGCTCAACCTTATTTCATTTTTTAAATCATACTCTATTTTAAATACATCTTCGGCACGATACCTTTTCAAACTAAGTTTTTCTCTTTTACGGATGAACAACATGCTACACCCGTCCAGGATACAGCACAACGGAGACACAGGCGCAGACGTGCAGTAGGGACCCGTTACAAGGATTCTTTTCAGATTAAGACCCTGCGTAAACCTTTTTTACTGTCTCTTGTTGCTATACATCCCCTGGTTTCTTACCATAACCAACGAGGAGGCTGACGGTTTGGCATCGGCCGCGTTAGAAGATTTCGCGCGTACCTGGACACTAGGGGCTTAGGGCATTGATCTTCCCATTACCGTAAAGACCGAATACCTCAGGGAGTGTTCGGCGTCTCGAGTTAGGCCTTATATGCATCAGCTCTGAATCATGTCTTTGGTCAAATGTTGGGTTTGCCCGGCTCCTGTGTTTTGCTGCCTTACGTTCCGTATCATCGGCTAATGCGGCACCAGGAGAACTACTGCGATTGTGCCCCGGTTCGGCCGGGCGAGCACCTCAGTAGAGGAAGCCGAAAACTGACTGTCATGATATAGCGAGAGACTGGTCAACCACTCGATCGACTACCGGAATGTCTAGAATTCCTCCGCTTTGATGAAGGACCCTTTCCCAGTCAGGCACATACGCGCCCCGAATTCGGAGAGTGCGGTGCCCCTAGGGGCTATATCGTAGCCTCACCTTCGAACTCCTATGGCTAAGTGAAAGTGATAAAGCATTATAGTCCGGTTGCCTAGTTTGCTACGCTACCACCTCCTTTACAGGACCAAGACGTTGGATTAAGTGTGAAAATGCGCTATTTTGCAAACACCCCTGCACCATGTGCATGGGGGCTGAAGCTGAAGACTGCCATCTTTCAGGTTATATACACGTATGCATTAACGGCCGCACAGGAGATATTTCCATACTTGAACGCACACGTATAAAAAGCACTTATATTACGAATATCATTTTACAATTCATACAAGTCATTTGAACATAACATTTTTCGAGCACTGCGACTCTATTACACGAGCGCCCTGCAGGACTTCCACAAAATAGTGCTCGGCGGGTAACCGGCTCTCGTCCGAACCCCGGGTTGCTACATCGGTGGCATCCATCTCCATCCAGTATGTCTTCACATGGGCAAGAGCCATCCGTGCACCCTCTATGCATGCCGACTGCTTCATTGCCTTGATATGCGGCACCGCCCCAAGGAATTGCTGTAATAAGCCAAAATAACTCTTCGGCTTGGGCCTATCCGGCCAAATATGAGCCACTACATCCGTCATGGCAAATCCGGACAATCTATTCAGCTCAGCCCACTCAGCCAACCGATCGGTCAACGGAAGCGAATGCTCCGGACTATGGAATTGAGACCAAAAAAGCTCTTCCATCTCGTGATCCTTTTGGCTTCGGAAGTGCACAACCGCATCCGCCGCACTCGTTGCCAAATCCAGATAAGGATCCTCCGCACCCCACAGCTGGCCAAGCTGAGCATACTTCTGATCTGTGAACTTCCTACGTAGCAGAAAGGGCTTACCAGCCGCAATGTCTCCGGCCTGACGCAGCTCCTCCTTTATAGCCCTCATTGCAGAACGGGCATCCTTGGCTTCAGCGGTGGCCTTCTTCAGGTCCTCTTGCTCCGCTTGGCGTTCTTTTTCAAGAACCTCATAGCGGTCAGTAACATCCTTCAGCTTCATGGCCATTCCGGCCATCTCCTCCCTGCTTCGGCAGTGCGCAGCCCTTTCGGCTTCTCGCTCTTCGGCTGCCTTCGAGGCAGCCGCATCACTTCTTCTGGCCCGCTCCTTGGCTCGAGCAAGCTCTGCCCGAAGGTCCTCCACAGCAGCGGCACTATCTTCATTAAGCATACATGCTGTAAGGAGTGGGCATCAGGCCCCTAACTAGGTGACCACGGAGAAACAACCTACCTTGTGACTCGTCAAGCCGTTTATTGACCAGCGCGATGTCTGCATCCGCAACGTCGAGTTGCTGCTTTAGTTCGGCAACTCCATCAGTCCGGCTGGCCACCGAACTATCTGCCACCTGCATAGGAAAGGTGAGAATTAATACCTGAGATTATGATCCTCGGCACGCTGTCGCTTTCGACAACATACCGAGTCTCAGGGGCTACTATCTATATAGGGCGCACTTTATGTGTAAAACTGTCAAAAGGTATGTCATTTTTACGTACCTCAAACCCCGCCAGCAAACTTCTGACGGCATCATGCAACCCGCCCTCAGCGTATGAAATTCTTTCAATCACCGTACTCATTAATGCACGGTGACCTTTTGAGATAGACGCCCTCTCGAGCAGATCCTTCAGCTCCCCCGGCCGTACACCAATTGGTGCTGAACTCTCCGGCCCTGCCGGACTCGGGGATACCCTCCGCGACGACACCTCAGGGTCGTCCGCCCTGCCTGACGGTGTGGCAGATGGAGGCGTCTCGCTCTCCATCATCTCCGGACGAAGGTCCCCCGAAGACGAGCTCAACTGAGAAGGACGGAGATCCGAACTACAAGTTAAAAACTTCGGTTATCCTCAGAAGCAAAGATAGGGATGTCCGTTATCACAAAACTCCCCTTTTTCTACTTACGGCTCGCCGGAGGGCTGATTCCCTAGGGGAGATAGTGCGGCCGTGGCTTCCCCCGGCGCAGGACCCTCTAGTGAAGATTTCTTCCCCCGCTTTGAGGCCTTAGCCTCCGGGTCTTCGGAAGCGGTCCTCTTCTCCCCCTGGAAGGAGGGATTCTCGATCCCCCCTTTCTCAAAAGCCTCCTTGGTAGAGGCGGTAGTTTCTCTGTTTTCCCCTTCGCCTTCCTATGAAGGCGCAACCTCCAGCATCCTGACCAAGACGGGATCCAGCGCGGTCTCCAGGAGGGGGGGCGGACACCGTATCAGTTTTGCTTGCGCTATCCACTCCTATTCAAAGGGCGATTGGTTAAAAGGCAAATCCAAGATATGCAAACGAACGGTATGTCCGGACATAGGGCTACTTACTTGAGTATCCGCGCAATTGAAGCTTAGGCCGGTGTCCTCGGTCAATTCCGGACACACCTCTTGTGATCCGAAGAACAATTTGTACATCTCCACGGTTGTTGTACCCATGAAGTGTTGGAGAGCTTGTGGTCCCTCCGGGTTGAATTCCCATAGGCGGAGAGGGCGACGTTTGCAGGGCAAAAGACGCCTAATCAGCATAACCTGCATCACCATGACCAGATTGATCTCCCTCTCTTGGAGGTCTCGAATCCGGCTGTCAGGACCCCGACTCAATGCCACATTGATCTAGCATGTAACACCTCATATCACTTTGCGGCCTCACGCACGGTATCCCCACGGGTGTCGCCTTACCTTTGCCCGGGACGGTTTGCTCCTTTTGGCACACGTATATGATAGTGTCGCTAGCATCCATATGATCAGGAGCCCGGGCTGACATGGCTAGTCGTAAACCCAAAGTGGCACAAACTTACAGGGACAGGCATCCATGACCCAGCATCGAACGTGTCGATCATCAGCGAGTGAATCTAGGCTGTAGCACTGGGCTAGCAGGACTCCGATGAACCGGGCTATAGCGGGCTAACATGACTCTGGTATTCATCGCGTGACATTTCCCCGAAGGGACAGACACAGGAACGAAGAAGGACACATGCCGGCCAGCCTAAGTGTTCCGGAGTAGCAAGCTACCATGGCTCAGTGGAAGCACTATGAGACATTTCCCAGTAAGAGAGGCTACTAAGGATAAACAACTAGATAGTCAAATCCCACACATACCAAGGATTTCAATAACATACACACAATATGCTCGATATGTGCATATACAACATGGCATCACAACATGACTCTACAACTCAAGTATTTATTCAATAGGCTCCAAGCAGCGATATATTACAAACATGGGTCTCACCACTCAACATTCAGAGCATACAAGTCAAAGAACATGCGGAAGCTTAACATGTCTGAGTACAGACAACTACAAATGAGGGCACAAGATCGTAGCTGAGGTAACAAGCTAAACGTCGAAGTCCACACGGAACTACTAGTGAGACGGAAGTCTCTGCAAAAACATAAAATAGGCAAACATGAGTACAAATGTACCCAGCAAGACTTACATCAGAACTAACTACATATGCATCATTATCAACAAAGGGGATGGTGGGGTTTAACTGCAGCAAGCCAGCTTTGACTCAGTGGCTATCCTAAACTACGACTGCAAGTAACTCTTTTGAGGTGGCGCACACGAGTCCACATATTCACCATATCAATACACCACTATGGATCCGCTCCCGTCTCCCTATGAGAACGCCATCCATAGCACTCACGCTTATCTTGCGCATTTTAGAGTATCCACTTTCACTTGTCTATGAACTGTACAGTCAACCCAGAAGTCCTTTTCTGCGAACACGGCTATTCGAATAGATCATATTAACCCTGTAGGGGTGTACTTCTTCACACACGCTCTCGCCACTTACCGCCATGTACACGTCATGTATCTCGGCAACCTTCAAGCAGAAGCCTGGCGAGGGTGTCGGCCACGACCTGACTAACCACACAAGTCTCTCGTCCAGGTTTATCACCTATTCGGGTTCCATCCGCAAGGAGATCCGGCCGTGGTGTCGCTCACGGCCCCAAACGATGTGAGCAGGGTTCCCAAGCCCACCTCGACAGGTGGATCTATGCTTGGTACACCGTGCTACGGTGCCTAGTCTGTCCCAAGCCCACCTGTACCGGGTGCCACTTGGTAGACTACTAACACTACCTACAAACACCAGAAACTAGTTGCAACTCCTGGACAGAGATCAAGTTGATTAATAAGTCGAGAGAGCTTGGAGTGCCCGGAGCCCAATGTGTGGTAGTAACTGTTCATGGATCACAAACACAGAACTCAATTCCTAAGGATGACTTCAATGAGACAACCCACCATGTACTCCTAGATGGCCTCTCACCGCTACCTTTACCAAATCATGTTCACACACTTAGCTCTGAACAGTAGGACATGTTCACACACCTCCCATTCATCCCCGATGAATCAGACCTAACACAACTCTAAGCAATAGCAGGCATGACAAACAAGCATGAATGAGTAGGCACATCAGGGCTCAAACAACTCCTACTCATGTTAGTGGGTTTCATCTATTTACTTTGGCAATGACAGGTCATGCAGAGGATAAAGGGGTTCAACTACCGCAGCATGTAACAGTTGAATCGTTGTTGTCCTAATGAAGTAAAAGAGAGCAGGAGCAAGAGAGTGGGATTGTATCGGAATGAACAAGTGGGTTTTGCTTGCCTGGCACTTCTGAAGATAGAAATAGTTCTTCATCGGTGTCATCGATCTCATCGTCGGTATCACGTCTAGCGAGAGGGGAAAAATACCGGCAACACAGAAGGGAACACAATAAATGCAATGCACAATATGATGCATGATCATGACATGGCAAAATGAGTGTGTTGGGCTAATGCAACTATAAACCAGATTAAATGAAGTTGGTTTGAACCAAGGGTTCAAATTCCAACTCCACATGTGATTATTTAAATGCCATTCATTTCATTTGTCCTAAACAGTAGTGATAAGTTGTTCTAACATGCATGAAAATGGTACAGATGGATAGATTGGAGTTTTCAGATCATTTTTCATATATAACTTATTTCATTTGGAGCTATAGATTAATTTCTATGATTTTTAGAAGTTTAAATCATTTTCTGGATTTTCCTGGTTATTTAGAAATAAAACAAATCCAGAAAATGACTTATTGCGTCAGCATGATGTCTCTGTGATGTCAGCGGTCAACAGGAGCCGGTCGAGTTCAAACTGACATGTGGGGCCCACTGGTCATTGACTCTAGGCTGGCTTGAGTGAATGACAGGTGGGACCGGTCAACGATGACTGGGCCAGAGTCAAAGCTGACACGTGGGGTCCACGGCATTAACACTAATTTAACAGAAAAATTATATTAACCTAATTAAGCGCAGGGGCCCACATGGCAGTGGCTCATGGGGGTGCTTATAGTGGTCATTAGCACTAACTAACCGGCGCAACGTCAACCCGCCGGAGTTGGCCGGCGGCGACCAAAACCGCGGCGGAAGCTCGCCGGAGGCGCTGCTCCGGCAGCAGTCCGACGTGCTAAGGGCACCAGGAGGTAGCCCTTCCTCCCGTGCATCCAACAGAGGCAGCAGGGGGGTGCATGGTCGCCGAAGTTGGCGACGGTGTTGAGTCGGGTGGCTGCCGAAGCCACGACACGAGGCAGGCGTCGCTGCGGTGCACGGGGAGGCCAACCGAGGGCCTCAACAGCTTCCTAGGGACCTAGAGAGCACGCCGGTGCTACGGAGACGAGCGGAAAAGGTCGGGAGCGCGAGGCTCACCGGCCATGGCGATGGCCGGAGCTCGATGCTCGCGGGGCGATGACTAGAGGCGTAATCGAGCTCGGGGAGAGGGGGTTCCGGCCCGGGAGCTCACGGTGGTTGCAGAGGCGTCGATGTGGGCTCGGGGGAGGCTCGGAGCAGACGGCACGGCGGTGGCGATCTCGGCATCCCGAGGTTGAAGAAGAGGTCGCGGACGATGCGTTGGGGCGTCCGGCGTCGCGTGAGTCGTCGAGGAGGCGTAGACAATGGAGGCGGAGCTCATGGGCACGTCAGAGGGGCGAGGGGGTGGTTGTGGCCGCGGTAAACGGCGTCGGCGGCGACGAGCTCAGCTCGGTGGGGAAGAGAGAGGGATCCAGGGGGGAAGTGAGGGTGAGGGAGAGAGCGAGGAGGGTCCATGAGGTGTCATGGCGTCCGCATCGGCGTCGTGGAAGGGGGCAGACAGGCAGGGAGGGAGGAGGTGGCGCTGCGCATGCGTGCGCGCCACGGGCACACGCCCCTGTCCTACTGTCTCGAGGAGGAAGACGACAGGGAGGCGCTGGTGGGCTGGGCCGGCCGACTACGATGCTGGGCCGAGGTAAGTGGGCTGCTGGTAAGCGACAAGTAACACTCTGTCTCTCTTTTAGTTTTTGTTTTTGTTTTCTATTTTGTTCTGTTTTGTTTTGATTTAGTAAAAACACTAAACCATCTGATAAAATGCTGAAAATAATGATATAAAAATATACCAAACCACACAAAATGTTCCAGAATTATTGGACATATATTAAGTATATAAAAATATATATCCAATGCAAATAGTTATTTATTTAATTCAAAGGCCCAAAATAAATATCTCTGAGATTCGAAAAATATTGTTTTGAGTTTTACCTCTTTCCAATATTTTCATAGATTAAGAGGAACATTTTCTTGGACTCATTGGATGAGATTTAAATGTTGGTTATTTTTAGAGGTCTTCCGAGGCTTTTGAAAATTCCTCAATTCAAATTTCATTAGAATGTAAACATGATGCTCACATGAAGGGCTAGCCTAGTGCATACCAGAACTAGGGATGTGACACCGGCCCTGCAATAGGGGTACATCCTTGGACGCCCCCAGTCAAGCCCTTTGCTGACCCATGATGTCAGCCGCTGTGGAGGACCCGGGCGAAAGACGGGCGGCGGCCTTTGCCTGCTGCCCCTAGGAGCAGTAATATAGAACCACTCTGCTGCCACAAACCGAGCTCCTCCTTAAAAGAGCCCTCGGGCCATGGAGCATCGGCCCTCTTGCTTATAGTCGCCGCACCGCACTCTGCTTAGCGCCCCTCAATCATCTTCGGTTCCACGTTGAAGGTTTTGAGCCACAAATCGAAGTGAGGGGTAGTGCGGAGGAAGGCTTCGCAGACGACAATAAACGATGAGATATGGAGGATGGACTCCGGAGCCAAGTCATGGAATTCCAGCCCATAGTAAAACATGAGCCCTCTCACAAAGGGATCCATCGGGAAGCCTAAACCCCGACGGAGGTGAGACACGAACACGACGCTCTCGCCGGGCTCGGGAGTGGGAATGACTTGCCCGTGGGCAGGCAGCCTATGCGAAATCTCGTAGGTTAAGTACCTGGCTTCTCTCAGCTTTAGCACGTCCTCCTCTGTGACGGAGGAGGGCATCCACCGGCCCTGTAGGACGGAGCCGGACATTGTCGAAGGTTCGAAGCGCTCGAATCTGGAGCTCTGAGTGTTGGAACTCGGGGCGAGGGGCGGATTCGATTGAGGATTGAAGAAAAGAAATGGGCCTTGGTCTCCTTATAAAGAGGGAGAATACCAAGAGCCGTCCCCGTGACCGTTTGGAACTCACCTTCGATGGAGGAGGCATGGCAATGGGCACGGTTGGGTTACCCACGTCCGTATTGATGGGAATCCCGGAATAAGGGGAACACGATCTCTGCTTCGACAAGGCGTGCTAAGGAAACCGCTTCGCTAAACGCACTGAGGTGGTATAATAAAAACGATTCAAGTAAAGACTTGGTAGTGGTGTGACGTCACGCCACAAAATACGCCAGCAGATTGAACTTGTGTACATATTATTCTCTCTACGGTGGAGTGTGGAATTTATTTTGCGGAGCCGGACACTATCCTGGCGTTCACAATCTTCTATGAATTATTCAGAGGAGGAACCCGCCTTGCAATGCCGAAGACAATATGTGCGCCGGACTCGTTGTCATTGAAGCCTGGTTCAGGGGCTACTGAGGGAGTCCTGGACTAGGGGGTGTCCGGATAGCCGGACTATCATCATCGGCCGGACTCCAAGACTATGAAGATACAAGATTGAATACTTTGTCCCGTGTCCGGATGGGACTTTCCTTGGCGTGGAAGGCAAGCTTGGCAATACGGATGTGTAGATCTCCTACCATTGTAACCGACTCTGTGTAACCCTAGCCCTCTCCGGTGTCTATATAAACCGGAGGGTTTTAGTCCATAGGACGAACAACAATCATACCATAGGCTAGCTTCTAGGGTTTAGCCTCCTTGATCTCGTGGTAGATCCAGTCTTGTACTACCCATATCATCAATATCAATCAAGCAGGAGTAGGGTTTTACCTCCATCGAGAGGGCCCGAACCTGGGTAAAAACATTGCATCCCTTGTCTCCTGTTACCATCCGCCTAGACGCACAGTTCGGGACCCCCTACCCGAGATCCGCCGGTTTTGACACCAACAGGTGCCCTCGTGAGCCTTTTTTTCTTATGATTTTCACGAGGCAGTCTCATTCAAATTTGCAGCGGGAGCACCCCTCTCAGTCCGTGCCCCTCGGGTACCGCGACACGAAGTGCTGGGCCACGGTCGACAGCCCTTGCGACCAGGGTTCAAAAAATGGCAGTCTCTTAACGAGTTTTTTGCAGCTCCTAAGGCACCCGACAAGGCTTGAAGCGGGCACCTCACGAGGCGAAAACTACTTCGAATGTGCCAAGCTAAGTTGTTCCTACACGCCGACGTACAACAACGATGCCATGACACAGCACAGGAACAATAAATGCAGCATGTTAACTAGGAAATCATAGTTTGTTGCACACCCCCACGGGGACCCATGCTTGTCTCTCTCAATGCAGGAAGGAAGGAAAACAAAACAAAAGCGGCACGCGCCTTGCAGCAGTTCGCGAGGAGGGATCTACAGAGACCTCGTAAGCTCAGCCAGACCCCACCTCTCGCCTCACCGGAGCGCGGCGACGGGATGAACCGCTGCCGCCCTCGAGGCGAGCACACCGACGTGGCGGTTGATCATAGCTGCCGCTGGAGGAGCTGTCTCCGGAGGAAGAGCCGCCGTAGCTTGACGAGCCGCGGTCGTCACCGGGAGCAAGTTCACTTCACCCTCATCATGACCGTCGCCAAGACCGAGCACCTCATCGCCGTCGTTGTCTTCAGGGTAGCACCCAACACGGCGGCCATCCTCTCCGAACACCCTCATGTAGAGGGTCGCGTCACCATCGTATTTGAAGTGGAGGGTGCACCGCGTGCCCAGACCCCGCGCGCGGGCAAACATCTGCCAGCCTCGGGCCAAGGCTGCATTGATGGCGACGGAGACCTCCACTGTGACCCAGGAGGCCCTGCTACAGCAGCCGTGCGCCTGCAACGAGAGCCCGCCTAGGCCAGCGGCTGGCCGCTCACCGACAAAGAAGCACGGGAGCTGAAGCCGATTGCCGGCCGGGTTTTCCAACCACACGACGAATTCCGGCAGCACCTCCGCCGAGTGGAAGCGCAGCCTGGGAGGCCGCGCGGCCATAGCACGCCTTCCTCCACCAACCAGGGTGCCTCGACATGGGCGGCCCCCACCACATGAGGGCCCACCGCCACGGCCGCGGGGAGCCACGGTGGGGGTCGCAAAGTTCTTGCAAGGGTGACCGCGTCCGCACTTGGGCGGAGGAGAGCCAGGCCCTTCCTGGCAAGCCTTTCCCTTCTCCGCGGCCTAAAACCTCTTCGCAGGCACCATGGGGGACGCTACAAGCAACGGAGCGAGGAAGAAGAAGCAGGTGGAGTAGGAAGAAATGGGCGATGAGGGCTCTCACCCCTCCTCATTTATAGCCCAAGGGAGGCCAACCGTCAACCTCCACGATCGCAGGTAATGATTACCCTTTTTGCATGCAGCAGGGACTCGTCAAGTCGGGCGGTTGCCGAGGCAGCATGGGGAAGCGGACATGCCCACGTCCAATCAGTCGCCACACGTTGACAAAGGCCGTAGGATGTTGGGGCCCGCGGCGCTCCACGCTTGCCCTTTGGCTTTGCCGCTAAGTCAAGTCCGAGCGCGCCTTGGGCCCGAGGGCTACTGTCGAAGTTCTGGGAATGGGGGTCCATAGACTTGCCTGCCTGCGGCCCACGGCATGGCTCCACCAGTGGCCCAGTACGGCCTGTCTTCCTCAGCCGGCAGTCAAGACCCTCGCAAGGGGCCAAGCCTCACAAGGCGGGCGACACAAGGCCTCCTCAGGAGCGGCCTCACCAGGCAGGCTCGCGAGGGGGCGGAGAGATCAAGGAAAGGGGTACCTCCTGAGGTTCCCATGATGCAAGCCATGACGACCAAGGCCAGGCAGGCGCCAGGCGGGCGCCAGCGCGCGTAGTGTCCACGTTTCCCCTTTGGTGCTAAGGGGGCAAGCACAGGCGCAGAGTACTGAGGCATCAGGCAAAGGTTTCCATATCGGTGCAACAAGACCAAGACCAGCAGGACGACAGGACGGGGGTCATCGTCGAGCCCAAGACGGCGTCACCACTAGTGCCTTTGACAGGCGAAGACCACCTTTAGTCAGGATAGCTTGTACTAGCTGTCCCCTTTCAAATTGGCCGTTCTTCGATCCCTTCCCGCTCAATATTTGGGGGAGAGGACCAGGGCCTCTATAAATACGACTAGCCACCACAGTAGAAGGCAGACTAGAACTAACTCAGTTCATCCTGGCATCCACCAAGAACAAGAACACCTCTCCTCAGGAGGCTGTTCTTCCCTTGTACTGTTCATCATCAGCCGAAGAGGCAATCCACCACCACCACACTGGAGTTGGGTATTACACCACAATGGTGGCCCGAACCAGTATAAATCTTGCGTCTCTTGTGTTGAGAGTTGATTGAGCTAAGCTTAGAGATCGCGGCGAGGCTGAGGGCGAGATTCGGTAGGGGGAAATCTTTGTGCGCACCCAAGTGTTCGAACCTCAAGGGTTTTGCTGGAACCCTAAATCCGACAGAGGCTGGTCGACCTCAGCAGCCGCAACAGAGGTAGGTGCCAGCGGGGTCAGGACCGCCGAAGGCGCCGACACCTCTTGAGGACCGGCTTCCACAGCCGTGGAAGAGGACGTCACCACTGGAGCTGCGGGGGCCGCGACATTCGCCTTCTCTAGGGTCGTGGCGGCCACTTCAGCACCCGCGGCCACGGGAACCTCCGTGCCCTCCTTCTGTTTCTTCGACGGCTACTGCCTAATGACAAACGAAGGCACTAAGCATCGCTTCAAGAATCAACAAACAAGGTTAAGGAAAAGACTTACTGGCCGGCGAAGGCATAGCTCCTCTTCATGCTCATCAGTGAGCGCTGAGACGGAGCAGCTAGTGCCGAGGTCTTGGGAGCGGGAGTGCTCGTGGTTGGAGCCGCCCGGGACATCATCGGTGAAGGTGGAAGGACGCTCGGAGGAATCAACGCGGTCCTGCCTTTCTTCGTGGCCGCCCGCTCGGGCTGCTCGAAGAAGACGCCCTGGATCTCCTGGTGACTCCAGCAGGGCGCGACACCTCCACCACCGGGGGCTCATCGTCATCATTGTCAAGGAAGTCGCGGAGGAGCTCCCTCTGCCGCGGGGAAGAGGATTCTTCCACAACCCCGTCCTCGATGGCCTCGGAGGATTGATCATCGGAGGACAGGTGCACCAAAGCAGTAGGCGGCGGGGAGGCCCCGACCGCACAAGCCGAAACTCGTCGAAGACTGACATAGCAGCAGCAACCTCCTCGCCGTCATCCTAGCCGTAGAGCGGGAGCCAATCATCCAGAGGATTGCTCGGATCCTTCCCCGTAAAGTGGAGCAACACCTTGCTCAGCTCCTCCTCGGGAAGGGCGTCTTGGCGCAGGCGGATCTTGTCGTCAACTCCACCGAGCTTCCATAGGGGACAGGAGTGGTCATGGAGCGGCGCGATGCGCTGCCTCAGGAACTCCTTGATGAATATGGCCCCCATCAGCTTCTCGCTCTTCAGGTCCTTCTCCATCTTCTTCACCAACGGTGTAGGGAAGGGTCAGTGATCTTCTCGGAATGCCACCCCTTCTCGGAGACGGGGAATGCGGTCGGCAGCTCCAACGAGCTCCGGGAGCACTTGGCATCCATCAGAACCCACCTCTTCATAGCATCCTCCACCTTCTTCCCTGCGCGGGAGATTGCGTTACCACCCCGCGCCGCAACGAAGCCGATGCACCCAACCAGATTTCAACAGTCGTGCGGAGGAAGAAGAAGTGGCGAAGCAGGGCGACGGAGATCATCATCCCGACGAACGTCTCATAGTAGAAGGCAAAAATGGACATGAGGAGGATGGAGTTGACATGGATGTGGAGCGTGTCGAGGCCATAGTGGTGGAGAACGGCGAAAAAGAAGCGGGAGAATGGGGGCACCATCCCCGAGTAGATGCCGTGCATGAAGAAGGGTAAGAAATTGCTGTTCGCGGGCCAAGGCACAGCGGTGGCAACCCGGAGCGCCATCTCCTTCCACTAGTTGTCGTTGCTCCCCGTCAGGAGGAGCGCAGTCTGGAGATTCTCCCAGGCCACGCACGGCGGTAGCAGCATCGGCTCGTACCAGGTGGGGCCGGCAGCCGAGGCAGAAGCCGTGGTCTTCTCAGTGGCTATCGAGCAGGAGATTGGGGGGAAAATCGGCAGATCTGGCGAGTTCTTCCGCTGCTGGGAGAAGGGGAACTGGAGCAAGACGAAGAAGGGGCAATGAAAGCCTGGCGGCAGGCGGCAACCCTTTTGTCAGATGGAAATAGTTGCCGAGGCAGCATGGGGAAACGGAGTCACCCATGTCCCATCAATCGCCACGCGTCATCAAGGCCGCAGGCGGTTAGGGCCCACAGCGCTCCGCACTTGCCCTTTGGTCACCTGGAAGCCAAGTCCGAGCGCACCTTGGGCCCCGGGGCTACTGTCGGCGTCTTGGATTTGGGGGTATCCTGCCCTGCCTGCCTGCGTCCCACCACGTGGCTCCATCAACGGCCTTGTACGGCTCAGCTTCAGCATCAACAACACAAGACCCTCGCTGTCGGCATTCTGGGAATGGGGGTCCCCAGACTTGCCTACCTGCGGCCTGCGGTGTGGCTCAAATTATGGCCCAGTACGGCCCATCTTCATCAGCACAAGACTCAAGACCCTCGCGTGGGTCCAAGCCTCGCGGGGCGGACGACACAAGGCTTCTTCAGGGACGGCCTCACTAGGCAGGCTCGCGAGGAGGTGGAGAGATCAAGGCAGGGCACCTTATGAGGTGCTCGTGACGCAAGCCATGACGATCGAGACCAGGCGGGCGCCAGGCGGGCGCCGGCCTGCGCAGTGTCCTTGTTTCCTTTTTGGTGCAAAGGTGGCAAGCACAGACGTGGAGTACCAAGGCATCAGGAAAATGTTGCCATTTCAGTGCAACGAGACCAAGACCAGCGGAGCGGCAGGATGGAGGTCACCATGGAGCCCAAGACGGCGTCATTGCTAGTGCTTTTGGCAGCCGAAGACCAACTTTAGTCAGGATAACTTGTACTACCTCGCGAGGATGGAGGTCACCATGGAGCCCAAGACGACGTCAGCATGGAGCCCCTACCTCGCGAGGCCGTTCTCCCTTTTGTATTGTTCATCATCAGCCCCTGAGGTAATCCACCACACCACACACTGGAGTAGGATATTACACCACAACGGTGGCCCGAACCAGTATAAATCTTGTGTCCCTTGTGTTGTTCATTGTTTCCAGCCTGGATCCCACGAGGCGATAAGACGTAGAACGGTAGGGGAGAGATCTTCGCGCGCACCCCAGAGTTTGAACCTTAAGGGTCTGCCGGAACCCAACATCCGACATTTGGCGCGCTAGGTAGGGGTGTGCCGAAATCTTTCTTCCGCTGCTTCACGTTCAACCTTCCATCGTGTCCATGGCTGACGCTCGCCGAGCTCGCCAAGCTTCGGGCTGCTCTTCCCGCCCGCGTCGCCCAAATGGCTCCCGTCGGTGGGTGTCCCCGCCATTCCCCGTCGCCTGCCGCCAACGCCGCCACCGACCCGGTGGGGAACGAGCAGCAGGCCTCGTCTCTGCATCCCTCGGTGCAGCGGGAAGGCCGCACCGCCACCCCATCACTGACTCCAGCCGGGTCGTCATCCCACGCCCGTCGCGCCCCCACGGACACGCACGGTGCATTGCTCTTGGTGCGTGAGCTCCTGCATTACCGTCCCGTCGACGACCTCTACGAGGACTAGCTCGCCCGCATCACCGAGCTCGTTAGCACTACAGGGGGCTCTCCTATGCCGTCCCTCTCGCTGCCTCGCCCTCCATCCTGTGCAGAGGGCGTAGATCAGGAGGTGCCTCTGCCACCTCCTCCCCAAGAATGCGCCCTAGCCCCAAGGCGCGCGGCCCCAGGATGAGACCCACCGCGTCCGGCGCCCGCACGACCAGATAGGAGCTGCCAAGAAATCCCTCGTCCCCAGACGGTGCTCGCGTGCTCCTGGCACCGGTGCGCCATGACCGCATTCCTACACCACCACGTCAAGACCCCGCGCTGCTCCAGGCAGCGGTGCACGGGAATCCCCAAGAGCAAGACCAGCATCAGCAGAGGGCTTTGGTGGCCACCCTAGGCTGCCGCGCCTTCACCCCTGAGCTACGCATTGTCAACTGGCCAGGCAAGTTCAAGCCTGACCTGCCTCCTCGCTACGACGGCACTACAGACCCCGCGGAGTTCCTGCAGCTTTACAAGTTGGGGATCGAAGCCGCCAACGGGGACGAAAAGGTCATGGCGAACTGGTTTCCCATGGCTCTCAAGGACGGCGCCCGCAGGTGGCTCCTGAACTGGCTCCTAGCACGATCTCCTCCTGGGATGAGATGCGCACCCGCTTCATCGCCAACTTCCAGGGCACTCGCGACCGTCCGCCGGCCGTGGGTGACCTGTGCCGCATCTAGCAGCAGCCCGGAGAGACCATGCAGAAGTACATCCAGCGCTTCAACAATGCTCGCCTCAAGTTTCCCAGGGTGACTGAGGAGGCCATCATTTCGGGTTTCTATGACGGCGTTCGTGACGTCAAGATGAAGGAGGAGCTGGCAATCCATGAAGATCTGTGCAGGTCTCTGGAGTTGTTCAACCTGGCGACCAAGTGCGCAAGGGCTGGGGAAGGGCGCCTCTCCCTTCTCGAGCCCCCAGCAGCAAACCCAGAAGAGAAGAAAGCCAAGGCCAAGGATGTGAAGCGTAAGGGAGCAGCTGTGCTCGCAGCAGAGCCGGACACAAAGCGCGGCAGGGACCAGCCGGAGTCGTCCAAGGGCAGCGGGTACTGTGTGTACCACGATCTCCATACTCAAAAGACCAACGAATGCCAAGAGCTCATGGCCGTGCGAGAAGGCCGTGTCGGTCGACGCCCCGAGCGCAACGATCGGGGCTATGGCCGAGGCGGAGCAAGAGGTGGACGACGATGGGACGACCGCGGCCCTCGCCAAGGGTGGCGTGACTGACCTCGCGAGGACCGCTGGCAGGACCAGCCTCACGAGGGAGCTTGGAGAGATCAGCCTCGTGAGGATCGCCCGCAAGGCAACGCATGCCTTCCTCCTCGGCCTCCACCACCAAGAAGGAATGAAGACCATCATCAGGACAAGGGGGCTGGGGGCTTCCAGGATCCACGTGCAATCGCTTGCATCCTAGGCGGCGCTCAGGCCCCAGCCTCACAGTGCATCTTCAAGCAGTTTGCTCACGAGGTGAATGTAGTCCTCCCCAAGCTTGAGGCCACGCGCCCCCTCAGGTGGTCCGCGTGCGCCATCACGTTCAGCTCAGCTGATCAGCTCAAGTGTTTGGCGACGCTGGTGTCCTCCCAATGCTCTGTTCCCCAGTCATCAGCAATGTGCAAGTCAACAAGACCCTCATCGATGGCGGAGCAGGACTCAACGTTTTGTCCATCGAGACGTTCAACAATCTCCAAGTGCCATATGATTAGCTTCAGCCAATCAAGACTTTCTCAGGAGTCATTGATGGTTCCAATATGCCGATATGGCAGGTCCGCCATCCTGTCACCTTTGGACAGCGCAACAACTACCGCACCGAGCTCATTGACTTCAACATCGCCCACATTCGCCTGCCATATAATGCCATCCTCGGGTACCCAGCCCTGGCCAAGTTCATGGCAGTGACTCACCATGGCTACAACGTCCTCAAGATGCCAGGAAGCGGTGGGGTCATCACGGTCCCTTGTGAAGAGAAGGATGCGGTGTGCTCCCTCGAGCGCGCCTTTCAGGCTGCATCGATTGAGGAGCCAAACAACAAGAGCGGAAACCTCCGTGGAGCAGCTCCCAACAAGAAGAAGACATCACGTGGTTCAAGGCCTTAGGAGGCAGGCACCTCCGAAGGCGCCAAACCAGGACATCGCCCGTCCAAGAGGCGCCGCCCTCCATCGCATAGGAAAGTGCACCCGACGCCCTCCTCGGGCAGGGCTCGGGGGCTCTCTCCTGGGGAGCCACCGACTTTTCCAAGATCACGAGGTAGGCGCTTGGGCACCACTTGGAGGCGTGCTTCATGGCACGTTTCCCTCAGGAAGGCGCAAGGAAAGAAGGACCCAACACTCAGGAGTTCATCAGCAAGGCCGCTCAGGAGTTGGGGAAATCGAGAGTCGTGCGCGGCAACCGCTGCCTGCCCAGCGTAGCTCCCCATCCAGGCGAGGATGGCGGGCTGCGCGTCTGCATCGACTACCCAGGGCTCAATCGAGTCACATCTCAGGAGTGCTTCTGGCCTTCACGCGTAGGGTGTTGCGCAGGCCCACCGCACAGCTTCGTTCGCATGCCCTTCGGCTTGCCGAACGCGGCTGCAGCCCACAAGCGCTTGATGAGGAGCATTCTTGAAGCTGAGGTGGCCAAGCATCACGTGTTCCTGGAGGAGATGGAGATGGACCTCAGCGGGCCACCTGGACCTCCTAAGCCTCCCGAGGCTCGGAGTCCCGAGGGCTCGTGAGGATCGGCTTGTTCACCCCGCACCGCCAGCTGCTCCGACAATCGTTCTGTAACAGTATCAGGTGAGTTCTTTTTAGTTTTCGTTTCAGCTGGGAGTGCCCCCAGGTCTGCATCATTCCCGGGCCACGTGGGTCCGTCCCTGCGGCATGTATCCGTTTTGCTTATGTCTTCTGCTTACCTTGTTGGGGGCGCCCCTCGGGCTGCATCATCCCCAAGCTGCTCGGGCTTGACCCGGTGGCGTTTGCATTCTCCGCATCTATCCGAGTTGATTTACTTCTTCATGCTTAACCTACTCATGATTATCGTCTGCTGCCTACCACAGATCCATCCACTCTCATGCAAAGCACTTGCACGTTAAAAGGGGGGTGCCTGAGCATCACGACTCATGGGCTCTTACTGGCTCTCCAGCCCTCACCCCCTGGTCTTGACCCATGGCATCGTGACCTGTCATACCAGCGGCGGCTGAGCTTGCTCGAGGGCCGGGACCTGAGGATGTAGAGCATTTGCATTCTAACTACCTTGCAGGAAAATACCACTGACAAAGGCCCAGAGCCAGGCGCAACCCGCCTCAAGGTAGGGCCCCGTGGGTCCCGCGCTGGCTCACGGGTGCCCAGATACACCTCTCCTAGCCCTACTGTGCCGGGCACGTGTCAGGGCAGGGCTGTACACGCCCCGGGGGCTCCTCCCGGAGCGGAGCCCCCCTCCCACGCACCAGTGGAAGCACCATGCTCCGTGCTAGCTGACGACACTGCCAAGGAGCGGCTATGCCCGTACACATACAGAAGCACTATGCTCCGCGCTGGTGACAACTAAGGGCAGCCCACGGCTGTATCAACCTTAGGGAGCCCAGAGCTGACTGTCTGGCACCATCGCAAAGCCTCCCCTCGGTAGTGCCGCGCGATGGGGCTGGACACGGGGGCTGCGCCTAGGCCACGCCCAAGTGCATGCCACCCAGCCAGGCCCCTCGGACCTGGTCGCCGCGCGCCCCTCCCCGAGCGGAGCCAAGGTACGAAGATCCGTTTGAGTGTCAAGGGGGACTCCCGAGCATCGCGACTCAGGAGCCTAACTGGTCACATAGCCCCTCACTCCTTAGTTCCGAAAGGCTAACGACGGTTGAGGTATGCACGGGGCTGGGCCCTGCCGACGTAGAGCGACAAATCCTCTCCTCCGTCCCCTACCTATTTTATGTTCGCGCGTCAAGGGGGACTCCTGAGCATCGCGACTCAGGAGCCTAACTTGTCATGTAGCCCCTCACTCCCTAGTCCCGTCCTGGTGATCCGGTCGGGGCTAACGGCGGCTGAGGTATGCGCGGGGCCGGGCTCTGTCGACGTAGAACACAAGCAAATAGGAAGGAAATCTCGAAATCTAGCAAATCCAGAAGCAAATATTACAAACCACAAATTGTTCTCACAATACGAGACACAAATTTAAATGCCTCCACGAGGCATGGTGCATGTTGCAGGAATCAAAGCAGGAAAAAGGCCGTGAGAAGATCACCCCTGAGCCGCGCCACGGCTCGTGGTAGAGTCCCGCTTGGTAGCCCCACCTCCTGGAGTTGTGAGGCTGGCAGCACCTCACTTGGGCGCGGTGTTGAAGGCGCGAAACTTCAACAGCAAGGCCTTCGCTCGACCCTTGACGGCTTCAGCGGCAGCGGCGGAGCGCTTGGCGTCCACGGGCTCTAGCAGGTCATCGAGATTGGCGTCGGGGTGGCGGAGGTAGACATGGCTGAGGATCCACGTCAGCGCTGCGGAGGAGAGGACGCGAGCCTCGACCTTAGCCATGGGGCCGATGCCGATCAAGACCTCCTCAAGCGCCTCGACGAGGAAGGGAACCAGCTTGGCGGGGCCTTCCTTGGCTCCGGCCTGTGGCTTCTCTAGGCCCCCGTTGTAGAGCGTTTTCAGCGCTATGCGGGCCCTCTCCTCCTAGAGCGCGAAGGCCATGCGGTCTTCGGCCAAGATCTTTTCCTCAGCATCCAGTTTGACCCTCTCCATGTTCAGCGCCTACTCCAGCGTCTTCAGCCGGTCACGGTCGACCGACAGTTCGATGTCACGCTCCTTGACAGCAGCCTCCCGAGCTTTCATCTCCTCCTCCTTCACCTGGTGGTCGCGGATCTCCTTAGCGAGCTCATCAAGCCGCCCTTGCAATTCGCCCTCCAGTGCCTTACAGTGGCCCTTGGTGGTGGAGGCGTCCTTCAACGCCTCGTCACGAGCGGCCATGGCCTGGGAGGTGGCTTGCTTCCCCTCTTCGGAAGCCGCCACGGCCTGGCTTAGTGCCGCTCGGACGGAGGCGTCAGAGCTAGCCCAGATGGAGACCAACTCCAGGCGCCCAGCCACCAGGCGGGGGTCCGTGCTCCAGAGATCCTCCCGCAGCCGACTCAGTTCGTCGACAGCACGGTCCACTAATATAAATTGATAGATTCATCAAAACAAGCAAACTATGCATCAAAAATAGAATCTGTCAAAAACAGAACAGTCTGTAGAAATCTGAACATCCACCGTACTTATGTTACCCCAAAAATTCTACCACAATTAGTAAAAATAAACAAGTTGTATAGAAAGACAGTGCAAAAGTAATCAGAACCAATTTACGTTCCAGTTAAAAATGTAAAATCACGCACTACAGCCGAAGTTTCTGTCCTGCACCATGCAAACCAACAAACATTGTAAACATCCTAAAGGCAAACCTTGGCACATTATTTTTATAATACAATGGAATTATACAACGGGATAATTATTTTTGTTGAAAAGTTTCTGTAATCAAGATTCACAAAGTTTCCGTGAGCATGAACAAAGTTCAAGGCTAGCTCCCACTTCAACAATGCTTGTCTTTCTCACTTTCACTTTCCTTTTTGAAAAGTTTTTAGGTTCCCCTATTTATTTTTTTGTTTGTAAACTATATAAAAGCATTCAACAGAAATAAATGACTCTCTAAAACTTCCAGGTTGTCTCCCTAGCAGCACTTTCTTTAAAGCCATTAAGCTAGGCATTTAGTGCTCAAGTAATGAATCCACCCGGATCCCAAGGTATATCAAAGCCAATTTTAATTAACAATGATTTGCAATTTAGTAGTGAGCACATAGTAACATATATAATGCAACAACGAAGTCTAACTCTCTTCGTATGCACCGGCATGTCATAAAAGAACAATTCATGCACACCAAGTAAAGGTCAATGCATAGTATAAGCAGTTTCTTGCAATTCTATCATGTTGGAAACATAGAGAGGTGGAGATATAGTTCCTCTCTCATAATAATTGCAAGTAGGAGCAGCAAGCACATGCATATTACATTCATCAAAATCATCATGTGCAACGGTAAAATGCAACCCATCAACATAATTCTTAAGAAGCACAAACTTCTCCGATATAGAGTAGTCGGGAGAATTCAAAAGGATAATAGGACTATCATGCGTGGGTGCAATAGCAACAATTTCATGTTTAACAAAAGGAACTATAGCAAGTTCATCTCCATAAGCATAATTCATATTGGCATCTTGGCCATAAGCATACCAAGCATCATCAAAAAGGGATATTTCAAGAGAATCAACGGGATCATAGCAATCGTCATAGAAATCATCATTCGGTAAGCACGAAAGGGAATTAAATAATGTATGAGTTGGAGGGTTACTCTCATTAGAAGGTGGGCACGGGTAGCTAATCCGCTCTTCCTCCTTTTGTTCTTTGCTCTCCTCGTCATCTTTTTCATCAAATGAGCTCACAATTTAATCAATTTCTTCTTCCATAGCTTCCTGCAAAATATTAGTCTCTTCTTGGACTACGGAGAATTTCTTCATAAATGCATTAATATAGTAATTGTATTCATAATTTGGAAAGCAATATCTAAGTATAGCAAGATTTTCAGGCCTATAAACATCATCATCTAAAGCTTCATACTTTTCAAATAAAGATTCAATTTCATAAGCAGCCTTAAAAGCAACAAATTCTTCTATTTGTTCAACATCATAGTAATCATATATACCATTAGCATAAGAAGCTAAGGTTTCATTATCATTAAATTTGCGTGAGAAGGGAAGGTGTGGAGCCTCCATCCTAGAGCAACAAGTAATATCATATCTCAAGCATAGAGCCCAGGCATACCAACGCAACATAATAAATTGATCCCATAATAGTTTCCCTTTTTGTGTCGAGCGATAATCCCTAAAGTATTCACGTTGATCCAATGTGTCTCCCATTATAAAGTTGAATGGGGTTTTCTCAGGATTATCAAAGTAGTATATAATATCTCTCGCATAATGAGAATCGAGGGTTTTAGGAGTTACCCCATCTCCATGAGTAGCAAGTACACCTAATTTTTTTGGTATTTTGTGTTCCATATCCATAACTAATGATAGAGAACAACTAAGAACAACAAATAAAAATTACTTACTGATAAAGCAAACAAGCACACACGAGAATATTCACCCCACGCTATGACTCCCCGGCAACGGCGCCAGAAAAAGGTCTTGATGACCCGCAAGTATACGGGATAGTTGTAGCCTCTTTCGATAAGTAAGAGTGTCGAACCCAACGAGGAGCTAAAGGTAGAACAAATACTCTCTCAAGTCCTATCGGCCACTGATACGACTCTACGCACGCTTGATGTTCGCTTTACCTAGAACAAGTATGAAACTAGAAGTACTTTGTAGGTGTGATAGGATAGGTTTGCAAGATAATAAAGAGCACGTAAATATAAACTAGTGGCTGTTTAGATAAAGAAGCAATAAAGTAAATATAGCGAGTGCGGAAAAGTGGTGGTAGGAGTTGTGAAATTGTTCCTAAGCAATTGACTATGTTACTAGATCGATAATCACTATTGTAATTCTATTTGAGGGAGAGGCATAAGCTAACATACTTTCTCTACTTGGATCATATGAACTTATGATTGGAACTCTAGCAAGCATCCGCAAGTACTAAAGATTCATTAAAGTAAAACCCAACCATAGCATTAAAGTATCAAGTCCCCTTTATCCCATACGCAACAATCCCCTTACTCGGGTTTGTGTTTCAGTAACTCACGCAACCCACTATAAGCGAATCATGAACGCATTGCAATACCCTACAGCGGGAATACCTCACGCTTGCGCGACACGGAGGGCACAATAAGACAGCACCAATAATAAAACATGCAACTCAAACCAATCATAGCAATTCATCAATCACCGATAGGACAACGAAAATCTACTCAGACATCATAGGATGGCAACACATCATTGGAAAATAATATGAAGCATAAAGCACCATGTTCAAGTGGAGGGTACAACAGGTTGTGGGAGAGTGGACCGCTGGATATAGATGGGGGAAGGTGATGGAGATGTTGGTGAAGATGACGGCGGTTTTGGTGAAGATCGCGGTGATGATGATGGCCCCCGGCGGCGTTCCGGCGCCACTGGAAGCAAGGGGGAGAGAGCCCCCCTTCTTCTTCTTCTTCCTTGACCTTCTCCCTAGATGGGAGAAGGGTTTCCCCTCTGGTCCTTGGCTCCCATGCCGTGGGAGGGGCGAGAGCCCCTCCGAGATTGGATCTATCTCTCTGTTTCTGCATTCTGGAATTCTGCCCTGACACCATTTCCTTTATATCTGGAAATCCGTAACTCCGATTGGATTGAAACCTTCGCCCAGATCGTTTTCCAAAAATTAGCCTTCTTGCGGCCAAATAAGGGCATCAACCGGCTTACGGGTGGCCCACGAGAGTGGGGGCCGTGCCCTTATTAAGTGGGCGTGGGCCCCTATCTCGTGGCCACCTCGGGCATCGTCTCGCGTTGATTCTTCCTCCCAAAAATCACAAATATTCCAAAATAGTTCTCCGTCTGTTTTTATCCCGTTTGGACTCTGTTTGATATTGGGTTTTTGCGAAACAAAAAACATGCAACAAACAGGAGCTGGCACTAGGCACTGGATCAATATGTTTGTCCCAAAAAATAGTATAAAAAGTTGCCAAAAGTATATAAAAGTTGTAGAATATTGGTATGGAACAATAAAAAATTATAGATATGATGGAGACGTATCAGGAAGCCCCAAGGGAGATAAGCCCAGACCTGTCCTTCCTCGGGACCAGGGGCGCGTCCTCCCCTCCCCGCCTGGCGTCGGTCTCGTCATCGTCAGGCATGGAGCGGAGGGTGCTCGCCCTACGCCGGGGAGAAGTCTCCCCCGTCCCCTCGAAGGTCGCCTCCGAGTCATGCTCCTCGTCCTCGTCGTCATCTCCCTCCTCTTCCCTGCTGGACTCACCGGAGGATAGGTTCACCGTCGCTGTCGCCGCCTGACCCTTAGGATCCTCCGCTGGCACCAGGCCGTCCCCGTCAAAGGTGGGCATGGCGTCCACCACCGGCTCCCAGTCATCACGGAGGAACAAAGGGACCAGAGCATCCACTGGGCCCGCCACTTCCTCTCCAACCAAGCAGCGGAGGGCCGTGGTTAGATCCCTGTCGCTCAGGATGTTCAAGCTCAGGCGGAGGACGACATCCGCATCCGCGAGCCTCCACAGCGGGCGCGAGTGCGCCTAAAGAGGGTCCACCCGGTGCGACAAAAAGTCCCTCAGGAGCGAGGCCCCGGTCAGTTTCGCCACCCTCAGACTGCCTGGCCTGAGGTCGGCATTCATCTTCTCCAACACCAGCCTCGCCCGCCGATCATCGAGCTTCGCGCGGGTCCATGCCTCAACGGCCTCGAGCTGCTTTGTCAGCAGCTCCAGAAGGGGGTCGTGGCGCCTGGCGTCCACCATGACCCACTTGCTCCGGAAGCCCTCGGCCCTCTTCCCAGCCTTCGATATGGCGTTGGACTTGGAGTACGTGACAAAACTAGTGCACGCCGAGATATTGCCACCGGAGACCTGGAGGAAGAAGAAGTGGCACAACAAGGCCACGGAGGGCGCCACCCCGACGTGGTACTCACATTAGTAGGAGAAGATCGACAAGAGGAGGATGGTGTTGGGGTGGATATGCAGGGCATGCAACTGATACTGGCGGAGGACGGCAAGGAAGAACTCAGAGAAGGGAGGACCAGACCAGCAATGACGGCGTTCATGAAGAGGGGATAGAAGGTGCTCCCCTTGTCCTCCGGCTGGGCGGAGCCAAGACGGAGTGCACTCTCCCCCATCTCGTTGATCTGCGACGCCGCCATCCGGCACGTGATGGCGAGATTCTTCTCCGTCACATTGGGAGAGACCAGGGCCGGGGAGTGATAGGCTGATGTAGCCCCAGTCGGAGTCTTGTGGGGGGCCATAGTTCGCTCGAGGATAAGGAATGGAGTAGATCTGGAGATTTTGGAAGCATTCGAGCGGTTGCCGAGGCAGCGTGGGGAAGCGGAGACACCCACGTCCAATCAACCGCCACGCGGCACCTAAGGCCGCGGGCTGATGGGGCCCGCTGCGCTCCGCACTTGCCCACTCGCTTCTCCGCTAAGCTAAGTCCGAGCGCGCCATGGGCCTGGGGGCTACTGTCGGTGTTCTAGGAATGGGGGTCCCCAAACTTGCCTGCCTGCGGCCTGCGGCATGGCTCAAGTGGTGGCCCAATACGGCCCATCTTCATCAACACAAGACTCAAGACCCTCGCAAGGGGCCAAGCCTTGCGGGGCGGATGACAACAAGGCTTCCTCAGGGACGGCCTCGCCAGGGAGGCTCGTGAGGAGGAAGAGAGATCAAGGAAGGGTACCTCGCGAGGTGCTCGTGACGCAAGCCATGACGATCGAGACCAGGTGGGCGCCAGGTGGGCGCCGGCCTCCGCAGTGTCCTTGTTTCCTCTTTGGTGCAAAGGGGGCAAGCACGGACGTGGAGTACCAAGGCATCAGGCAAAGGTTTCCATTTCAGTGCAACGAGACCAAGACCAGCGGAGCAGTAGGACGGAGGTTACCGTGGAGCCTAAGATGGCGTCATCGCTAGTGCTTTTGGCAGCCGAAGACCAACTTTAGTCAGGATAACTTGTACTATATGTTCCCCTTCAAAATGGCAGTTGTTGGAGACCTTCCCGCTCAATATTTGGGAAGAGGCCCAGGGCCTCTATAAATAGGTCTAGCCACCACAGAGTAGGGCTCTCGGATCGAGTGCTCATTCGAGAGAGAGAGAGGCGATCGAACTAACCCAAGCAGTTCATTGCAACAGCTCAAGAACACTTCTCGCGAGGCCGTTCTCCCTTTGTACTGTTCATCATCAGCCCCTGAGGCAATCCACCACACCACACTATGGAGTAGGGTATTACACCACAACGGTGGCCCAAACTAGTATAAATCTTGTGTCCCTTGTGTTGTTCATCATTTCCATCCTGGATCTCATGAGGCGATCGGATGTAGATAGGTAGGGGAGAGGTCTTCGCACGCACCCCAAAGTTCGAACCTTAAGGGCCTTCCGGAACCCAACATTCGACAGTTTCCCATGGCACTCAAGGACGGCGCCCGCACCTGGCTCCTGAACCTGGCTCCTGGCACGATCTCCTCCTGGGACGAGATGCGCACCCGCTTCATCGCCAACTTCCAGGGCACTCGCAACCGTCCTCCGGATGTGGGTGACCTACGCCGCATCAAGCAGCAGCCCGGAGAGACCTTGCAGAAGTACATCCAGCGCTTCAACAACGCTCGCCTCAAGATTCCCAGGTTGACTGAGGAGGCCATCATTTCTGCGTTCTCTGAAGGCGATCGCGACATAAAGATGAAGGAGGAGCTGGCAATCCATGAAGATCTGTGCACGTCTCTGGAGTTGTTCAACCTGGCGACCAAGTGCGCAAGGGCTGAGGAAGGGCCCCTCTCCCTTCTCGAGCTCCCAGCAGCAGGCCCAGATGTGAAGCCTAAGGGAGCAGCTGTGCTCGGAGCAGAGCCGGACACAAAGCGTGACAGGGACCAGTCGGAGTCGTCCAAGGGCAGCCGGTACTGTGTGTACCACGATCTCCATACTCACAACATCAATGAATGCCAAGAGCTCAGGGCCGTGCGAGAAGGCCGTGTCGGTCGACGCCTCGACCGCAACGATCGGGGCTACGGCCGAGGCGGAGCAAGAGGTGGAGGACGATGGGACGACCGTGGCCCTCGCCAAGGGTGGCGTGACCGACCTCGCGAGGACCGCTGGCAGGACTAGCCTCACAAGGGAGCTTGGAGAGACCAGCCTCGTGAGGATTGCCCGCAAGGCAACGCAGGCCTTCCTCCTCTGCCACCACCACCAAGAAGGAATGAAGACCATCATCAGGACGAGGGGCCTGGGGGCTTCCAGGAGCCACGTGCAATCGCTTGCATCCTAGGCGGCGCTCAGGCCCCAGCCTCATAGCGCATCTTCAAGCAGTTTGCTCGCGAGGTGAATGCAGTCCTCCCCAAGCTTGAGGCGACGCGCCCCCTCAGGTGGTCTGCGTGTGCCATCACGTTCATCTAAGCGGATCATCTCAAGTGTGCTGCAATGGCCGGTGTCCTCCGAATGCTCCGTTCCCCAGTCATCAGCAATGTGCAAGTCACTAGGGCCCTCATCGATGGCGGAGCAGGACACAACGTTCTGTCTGTCGAGACGTTGAACAATATCCAAGTGCCATATGATCAGCTTCAACCAACCAAGCCTTTCTCAGGAGTCACTGATGGTTCCACTGTCCTGATAGGGCAGGTCCGCCTTCCTGTCACCTTTGGACAACACAACAACTACCGCACCGAGCTCATTGACTTTGACGTCGCCCACATTCGCCTGCCATACAATTGCATCCTCGGGTATCCGGTCCTGGCCAAGTTCATGGCAGTGACTCACCATGGCTACAACGTCCTCAAGATGCGAGGAAGTGGCGGGGTCATCACGATTCCCTGTGAAGAGAAGGACGCGGTGTGCTCCCTCGAGCGCGCCTTCCAAGCCGCGTCAATTGAAGACCCAGACAGCAAGAGTGGAAACCTCCCTGGAGCAGCTCCCAAGTAGAAGAAGGCATCACCTGGCTCAAGGCCTCAGGAGGCAGGCGCCTCCGCAGGTGCCACGCCAGGACATGCGCCCGTCCAAGGGGCGCCACCATCCATCGCATAGGAAGGCGCGCCCGGCGCCCTTCTCGGGCAGGGCTCGGGGGCTCTCTCCTGGGGAGCCACCGACTTTGCCAAGATCACGAGGGAGGCGCTTGGGAACCACTTGGAGGCGTGCTTCATGGCACGCTTCCCTCAGGAAGGCATAAGGAAAGGAGGGCCCAACCCTTAGGAGTTCATCACCAAGGCCGCCCATGAGTTGGAGGAATCAAGAGTCATGCGGGGCAACCGCTGCCTGCCCAGTGTAGCTCCCCATCCAGGCGAGGATGGCGGGCTACGCGTCTGCATCGACTACCCAGGGCTTAATCGAGTCGCTTCTCAGGAGTGCTTCTGGCCTTCGCGCGTTGGGCGTTGAGCGGGGCCACCGCACAGCTTCGTTCGCATGCCCTTCGGCTTGCCGAACGCGGCTGCAGCCCATCAGCGCTTGATGAGAAGCATTCTTGAAGCTCAGGTGGCCAAGCATTGCGCGTTCCTGGAGGAGATGGAGATGGACCTCAGCGGGCCGCTCGGACCTCCTGAGCCTCCCGCGGCTTGGAGTCCCAAGGGCTCATGGGGATCGGCTTCTTCACCCCGCACCGCCAGCTGCTCCGACAATCGCTCTGCAGTAGTATCAGGTGACTTCTTTTCAGTTTTCTTTTCAGCTGGGAGCGCCCCCAGGGCTGCATCATTCCCAGGTTGCGTGGGTCCGTCCCTGCGGCATGTATTGGTTTTGCTTATGTCTTCTACTTACCTTGTTGGGGGCGCCCCTCGGGCTGCATCATCCCCAAGCCGCTCGGGCCTGACCTAGTGGATTTTGCTTTCTCCGCATCTATCTGAGTTGATTTGCTTCTTCATGGTTAACCTGCTTGAGATAATCGCTCGCTCGATTGACACCTACCATTGGAACCGCTCGTTCTGGCATGGTGCTTGCGCAAGGGTCCGTCCCTTCAACACTGACAAATCTAAGTGGTCGAGCTCTGGCCGTGGCAGCCCCGCAAATGCGCTACCTCACCAGGCCCTCAGTGCCTCAATCACTCCCTTGGAGTAACCAATAGCCGGCTGGCAACCGTAACGACACTCCTTGTTTTCCCTCATGATTGGTGTGCAGGATCCGCTTCAGGAATAGCGTGGGGGTGTCGCGAGCTCTCTCTCTCCCTCTCTACCGTACGATCCGCTCGCACATTAAAAGGGGGGCGCCTGAGCATCGCGACTCATGGGCTCTTACTGGCTCCCCATCCCTCACCCCCTGGCCTTGATCCACGTCATTGCGACCTGTCATACCAGCGGCGGCTGAGCTCGCTCGAGGGCCGGGACCTGAGGACGTAGAGCATGAAGGAAAGTGCGGGGAAGAGGAGAGAAGCTCACGAAGGCCTGACCCAACAACACCCCAGCTGCCGGCGCGCGGGCCTGGCACCTCGCCGAAGAACTACTCCAACTCATGAGATAAGTCACGCTTCAGAAAAGCTAAATCAACGCAACGCTAATCCCACGACTAGTGCAGCTCTGTCGCGGCGATGTTGCCAACCTTTCTCGCCCAGCGGAGGCTGCTTGAGCGCTAAAGGGGACCTCCTGAGCATCGCTACTCAGGGGGTCTTACTGGACCTTGGGCCACTCACCTCCTGGCCTTGACCACGGCATCGCGACCAGGCATAGCAGCGATGGCTGAAGCCTGCCTGGGGACCGGGACCTGTCAGCGTAGAGCACCAAGGCCTCGTGAGGAAAGAAAGGGGGAGCTGAGCCGGGACAGGACACGCATCTCGCATCGATTCATGATAAGGATGTACAATTCACAAAAGGCATGGCAGGCGACTTACATACCCTCGCGGGGTGCTACTATGATTCTTCACAGGGGACAAAAGGTGCTAATCCTAAGGAGCGTTAACTAAGCGCGCCTCCGCGGGAGACACCATCATTAACAGTGGGCCATCAGGTGCCAGCTCCAACCCCATCCAGATTAGTGGCACCGACGGCCTGACGCGGCTGCCCTGCTCCGAGCACGACGCGAGCTCGGGGGCTCGTATCTGTCGTCGCTCATCTCCGGAGTCGCAAGAAGCTCGGGGGAGTCGCTGGATTCTCCGGTTCCTCCGCTGCTTCCTGAGGAGCTGCTGGGGAGGCGATTGGCCGGCCTGGCCCTCGCCACGTCAGTACCCCGACCGCTTTCCTTGGGGAAGCACTCCAGCCGGCGCCCTTCCACATCAAAGACCTTGAAGAACATCAAGGAGGCGCCATCGTATTCCAGATGAATCACGAGGGCGCCCCTTGTCCGGCAGACCCGGGCGATCTCGCGCCAGCCCCGGGTCATGAAGTCCTTGCCCGGAGCAATGACCGCAACCTCCGCTCCGGTCGCAAGGGTGTTGTAGTCAGCATGCTGCAGCCAGAGCTCCAGAAGGCAAAGGAAGGAGGAAGGCGAATCCAAGATCGTGGAGGCATGGCGGCATGAAGCATGAACTCGTGGGAAGAACCCTCGGCATGGACGCCAGGGGTGTCGATGCGCACCGCCATGACTCACCGGCGTCCCCGTCGGCGTCGTCGGTGTTGCTCGGCATCTTCTCCTCCAGGGCCCTCGATTCGAGCGTACAAGGGTAGCGGAAACCCAGGTCGCGGCCGCTTGTACCAGGGCCGCGACGACCCCTGCCAAGCGACCACGTCGTGGCGGCCGCTTGTACCAGGGCCGCGACGACCCCTGCCAAGTGACCACGTCGTGGTGGCCGGGGACAGGCCGCTTCTTCGGCGGAAGCGGGTCAGGATCCTGTCGGGGGGCCTTTCCCTTCTCTTCCGCGAAAAGCCGGCGGATCGGCGCCATTGGCATAAGGTGAAGCAAGGGCGAGGAAGAAGAAGAAGGAGAGGAGCAGGAAGAGATGGACTGCGGGGGCTCTCGCTCATCCGTACTTATAGTCTAGAGGAGGCCAACCGTTGGCCACCACGATCTCAGGTAATCATGACGCATTTTTGCATGCAGGGACTTGTCAAGTCGAGCGGTTGCTGAGGCAGCATGGGGAAGCGGAGACGCCCACGTCCAATCAACCGCCACGCAGCACCCAAGGCCGCATGCTGGGGCCCGTGGCGCTCCGCACTTGCCCCTTCGCTTCTCCGCTAAGCCAAGTCCGAGTGCGCCTTGGGCCCGGGGGCTACTGTCGGAGTTCTGGGAATGGGGGTCCCCAGACTTGCCTGCCTGCGGCCTGTGGCGTGGCTCAAGTGGTGGCCCAGTACAACCCATCTTCATCAGCACAAGACTCAAGACCCTCGCGAGGGGCCAAGCCTCATAGGATGGACGACACAAGGCTTCCTCAGGGACAGCCTCGCAAGGCAGGCTCGCGAGGAGGCGGAGATATCAAGCCAGGGTACCTCGCGAGGTGCTCATGACGCAAGCCATGATGATCGAGACCAAGCGAGCGCCAGGAGGGCGCCGGCCTGCGCAGTGTCCTTGTTTCCTCTTTGGTGCAAAGGGGGCAAGCACAGACATGGAGTACCAAGGCATCAGGCAAAGGTTGCCATTTCAGTGCAACGAGACCAAGACCAACGGAGCGGCAGGATGGAGGTCACCATGGAGCCCAAGACGGCATCATCGCCAGTGCTTTTGGAAGCCGAAGACCAACTTTAGTCAGGATAAATTTTACTGTATGTTCCCCTTCAAAATGGCCGTTGTTGGCGCACTTCCCGCTCAATATTTGGGAAGAGGCCCAGGGCATCTATAAACAGGTCTAGCCACCACAGAGTAGGGCTCTTGGATCGAGTGCTCATTAGAGAGAGAGAGGCGATTGAACTCACCCAAGCAGTTCATAGCACCAGCTCAAGAACACCTCTCGCGAGGCTGTTCTCCCTTTGTACTATTCATCATTAGCCCCTGAGGCAATCCACCACACCACACACTGGAGTAGGGTATTACACCACAACGGTGGCCCGAACCAGTATAAATCTTGTGTCCCTTGCATTGTTCATCGTTTCCAGCCTAGATCTCACGAGGTGATCGCACAAAGATCGGTAGGGGAGAGATCATCGTGCGCACCCCAGAGTTCAAACCTTAAGGGTCTGCCGGAACCCAACATTCGACACTCACGAGGGGCCAAGCCTCGCGAGGCGGACTACGCCAAGACCTTCGAGGGGATCAGTCCCCTCAGGCTGGCTCCTGAGGGGCGGAGAGTTCTATGCAAGGTTACCTCATGAGGCTTAGCTGACGTGAGCCATGACGACCAAGGCCAGGCGGGCGCCAGGTGGGTGCAAGGAGTAGGTTTCCTCTTTGGTGCAAAGGGGGCAAGCCACAGACGCGGAGTCCCAAGGAATCAACCAAAGGTTTCCATTTCGGTGCAACAAGACCAAGACCGCCAGGACAGAGGTCATCAACGAGCCCACCACAGTGTCACGACTAGAGGCTTTTCGCAGGCGAAGACTACCTTTGTCAGGATAAGTTGTACTATTTGTCCCCTTTCAAATCCGGCCGTTGTGGGATCCCTTCCCGCCAACATTTGGGAAGTGGACCAAGGCCACTATAAATAGGACTAGCCACCACCAGGGACGGGGACAGGACAATGGGATGGAGAACTAGCTCTCACCACACCAGCTCAAGAACACCTCACCTCCTGAGGCTAGTTCATCCACTGCACTAGTTCATCCTCAGCCCTTCGAGGAAATCCACCAATATGCTGGAGTAGGATATTACACCACAAGGTGGCCCGAACCAGGATAAACTGTTGTGTCTTTGTGTCTCTTTGAGCTTGACACGCTAGGCTTAGGAGGATCGCAAGTAGGCAGGCTGGGTAGGTTGAGATCTCCACACGTACCCCAGAGTTCGAACCTCTCAAGGGTTTGCGGATCCCATAATCCGACACCAGCCTATGGGATAACATTGGCTGATGGATGATAACAATGGAACATCGTTACCTAAAGAACAAGTATCTTAGCTGAACTATGGAACAACGTTAACTCGTGAACTAGACCCGTAAGAGATCAACATGAATATACAATGAAATGTGATAATCTATTTTCCATCCTTAGATGAATAACAAAGCCATAAATGTTGCACACAAGTAAGATGAGGGTACAACCTATGTGAAAGTGCAACTATCCCTAGGTGGTTTTGGTAATTCCTAACAACATATAGCTCATTGAGCTAACATTATTCCAAGATGAATATTTTAGGAAAAGCTCAATGAATGGCATGGCATGGATGAGAAAACTGGACCCCTCAAAATGCTAAGGATAAAAGGATTGGCTCAAGCTCAAAAGCTCAAGACTCTACATTTTATATTTTAGGGATCCAAGATCACATTGAGTCTATAGGAAAAGCCAATACTATCAAGGAGGGATGAGGTGTTGCTTAATGAGTTTCTTGCTCCATAGTGCTTAGTGATATGCTCTAAAGCCCTCAACTACCTTCTCACATCCACATATGACCTAAACCAAAAGTCAAACTCGGCCCTACCGATTCTTTCTATCCCGCGCCACCGAGTTCAGATGTCATAGCCACTGCCACAAACCCTAGGCAAATCGGTCTCACCGATAGGGATCTCGGTATCACCGTGATGGGATTGTAATCTCTCTGTTTCCCTTCATAAAGTTTCGGTACCACCGAGATGAGTGATCGGTCCCACCGAGATTGCAATGTAAACTCCCCGTTTCCTTTTTGTAACATTTCGGTCCCACCGAAATGAGCGAACCGGTCCCACTGAGTTTACCTGACCAACTCTCTGGTTAGCTTATTACCAAAATTGGCCCTACCGAGTTTGTGTAATCGGTCTCACCGAGATTACGTTATGCCCTAACCCTAACCATATTGGTCCTACCCAGTTGCATGTCGGTCCCACTGAAAATCCTAACGGTCACTAGATTTGCCGAATCGGTCCGACCGAGTTTCCCAATTCGGTCCCACCGAGTTTGGCAAGTTGTGTGTAATAGTTAGATTTTGTGTGGAGGCTATATATACCTCTCCACCTCCTCTTCATTCGTGAGCGAGCCATTAGAACAAACCTACACTTCCAACTTGTTGTTTCTGAGAGAGAACCACCTACTCATGTGTTGAGTCCAAGATATTCCATTCCTACCATATGAATCTTGATCTCTAGCCGTCCCCAAGTTGCTTTCCACTCAAATCTTCTTTCCACCAAATCCAAATCCTGGGAGAGAGAGTTGAGTGTTGGGGAGACTATCATTTGAAGCACAAGAGCAAGGAGTTCATTATCAACACACCATTTGTTACTTCTTGGAGAGTGGTGTCTCCTAGATTGGCTAGGTGTCACTTGGGAGCCTCCGACAAGATTGAGGAGTTGAACCAAGGAGTTTGTAATGGCAAGGAGATCGCCTACTTCTTGAAGATCTACCGCTAGTGAGGCAAGTCCTTCGTGGGCGGCGGCCATGGTGGGATAGACAAGGTTGCTTCTTTGTTGACCATTCGTGGGTGGAGCCCTCCGTGGACTCGCGCAACCGTTACCCTTCGTGGGTTGAAGTCTCCATCAACGTGGATGTACGATAGCACCACCTATCGGAACCACGACAAAAACATCCGTGTCTCCAATTGCGTTTGAATTCTCCAAACCCTTCCCTTTACATTCTTGCAAGTTGCATACTTTACTTTCCGCTGCTCATATACTCTTTGCATGCTTGCTTGAATTGTGTTAAGATTGCTTGACTTGTGCTAAGATAGCTAAAATCTGCCAAAGACTAAAATTGGGAAAATGATAAGTTTTTATTTGGTCAAGTAGTCTAATCACCCCCCTCTAGACATACTTTCGATCCTACAAGTGGTATCAGAGCTTTAGTCTCCATTTGATTTGATTTCCATAGCTTTTGGTGGTCATAGCCTTGGTTTCACAACCTAGGAGAGTATGGCATCTAGCGAGGGAAATTATCACCGTAGAGGTCCTTACTTTGATGGTACTAATTTTGCTAGTTGGAAGCATAAGATGAAAATGCATATTCTTGGACATAACACCGCCGTTTGGGCTATTGTGTGTATTGGCTTGCAAGGTGAATTCTTTGATGGGAGAGAACCGAACCGTGAAGCTAGCGCGGAAGATTTGAAGATGCTGCAATACAACGCTCAAGATTCTGATATCCTCTTCAATGGATTGTGCCCCGAAGGATTCAACAAAATCAGCCGTCTTGAGAATGCAAAGGAAATTTGGGATACTTTGATTGATATGCATGAAGGTACCAACTCCATCAAGGAATCCAAGTTGGATATTCTTCAAAGTCAACTTGACAAGTTCAAAATGAAGGATGGTGAATGTGTCGCTGAAATGTACTCTAGGCTTGCTCTTATCACAAATGAGATTGCCGGCTTAGGAAGTGAAGAGATGACCGACAAATTCATCATCAAGAAGATCCTAAGAGCTTTGGATGGAAAATATGATACCGTGTGCACATTGATCCAAATGATGCCCAATTACAAATACCTCAAGCCAACGGAAGTCATTGGAAGAATTGTTGCTCATGAGATGTCACTCGAGGATAAGGAGGAACTTCACAACAAGTCAAGTGGTGCTTACAAAGCCTCATGTGAAGACCCCACATCATCAAGTGAGAAACAAACCTTCAATGAAGAATTGAGCTTAATGGTGAAGAACTTCAACAAGTTCTACAAGAATAGAAGTAAAGAGAGAAGCTCCAAGTCAAGGTCCTACAATGAAAAAAAATCTTCTAGTGGAGAGCGCAATTGCTACAATTGTGGGAGACCCGGACACTATTCCAATAAGTGTTCTGTCACCCTACAAAAGAAGAGAAGAATCACCCAAGAGAAGAAGTAGAAGATAAGAATCACCACCAAGAGAGAGGAGGAGTAGAGATGATCGTTATGAATGAAGAACATCCCGGAGAAGCAAGGATTCGGAAAGGAAGGACAAATCATCAAGGAGCTACACAAAACGAAGACATCAAGCTCATGTTGATGAATGGGTATCCGACTCCGACTCCGACAATCACTCCTAGAGAAGCTATCACTCCGACTCCGAATATACTCAAGATGAAGGTGTTCCCGGTCTAGCACTTGTGTCAACCAACTCCTACGACATATTTGATTCACCAAATGAAGGACTTGGAAGATGCTTCATGGCTAAAGGCCCAAAGGTAACACACCCCGAGTATGTTGATTTCAATAGTGATGAAGATGACTTGTTAGGTGATGATGATTTACTTATTGACAACTCTAGTGATGAATACTACGATGAAATGTCAATTAATCATGCTAATCAAGATAAAACGAATGACAATGATAAGGAGAAGATTGAGCTTCTAACCAAAGAACTAAACACTCTTAAGTTAGCTCATGAAACTATCTTAGAAGATCATCGAGAACTTTTAAGGACTCATGAGAAGTTACGCTTTGAAAAGCTCAACCTTGAGCAAGAGCATGAGTTCTTAAAGGCAATCAATGATGATCTCCATAAGAAAAGTTCTTCTTACATTGCCAAGCGTTTACTCTTATCTACTTACATGCCTCAAGTCAAGTCTATTAACAAGAACAAGAAGGATTCTTCCTCTAGTAGTAACAATAATCATGCTAAATCCAATGTTGTTGCTTCTAGTAGTTCTCTTGATTCCACTAATGATTCTATTAGCCAAGTTACTCTTGAGCAAGAAAATAGCCTATTGAAGGGAATTATAGAGAAAGGTGTTTACAAGAGCCTTGCCGGGAGTAAGCAATTTGAGGAAATTGTACGCAAGCAAGGAAGGCACCGGAAGAACCAAGTTGTTGGTTTTGAACGAAAGTTCAATGCCAATGGAGTTGAGTGGGAAGAAGATCAATACCCCAAGACGAAGTTTGTTCCTCAACAAGAGAAGTATGATCCTACTTCCTTCAAGGGGACACAAGCTCAAGATGATCTTCCACCACAAGACCACAAGCAAAAAGGCAAGGATAAGCTTCAAGAGGAGATTGATGCATTTGAAGAAGCTCCAAAGGCCTTGGTCAAGTGGGTTCCCAAGACTACGTCAAGCTCTACTTCATCAAGTACGACTACAACTCCGAGGATTCCCATCAAGATGATGAGGATCCCGAAGAAGAAGAACTAGAGAGTTCTAGAGGGTGACTCCACCAACATATTTCACTCATATCATTTTGGCAACAACAAGTGCAATCAACTTTCACATCTTGCACTAGTTCAAGGAGTCACAAACCCTCTTGTTGGTAAGACAAGGGACAAGGTAACCTAATGCTTTCATAGACATCATCTTATGTGTGCATCCATCTATGTCTATGGATATCCTTGTTTGTTCCTTGTGGGACTAACCCGTATAGGTATTGAAAGTGCAACTCACTCCAAAGGATTGCTCCAAATGATCTACATCAACTTTGAGCATCCACACCTTCAACACCTACATGAAGTCATCATCGACAAAACCTAAGGTTAGTTCATCCCTCTAAGGGGGTGATACATCTCCAACGTATCTATAATTTTTGATTGTTCCATGCTATTATATTACCCCTTTTGGGTGTTTATGGGCTTTATTTTACACATTTATATCATTTTTGGGACTAACCTACTAACCAGAGGCCCAGCCCATATTGCTGTTTTTTTGCCTATTTCAGTATTTCAAAGAAAAGGAATATCAAACGGAGTCCAAATGGAATGAAACCTTTGGTTGCGTGATTTTTGGAACGAACATGATCCGGAGAGCTTGCAGTGCAAGTCAAGAAGCTTCCGAGGGCCCCACGAGATAGGGGGCCACGCCCCCCCTGTATGGCGTGCCCCCCTGTCTCGTGGGCCCCTCGGGCGGCCACCGACGTACTTCTTCCTCCTATATATACCTACGTACCCCGAAAACATCAAGGGGCACCACGAAAGACAATTTCCACCGCCATAACATTCTGTATCCGCGAGATCGCATCTTGGAGCCTTCATCGGCAGTCTGTCGGAGGGGGAATCGACCATGGAGGTCCTCTACATCAACATCCTTGCCCCTCCGATGAGTTGTGAGTAGTTTACCACAGACCTACGGGTCCATAGTTATTATCTAGATGGCTTCTTCTCTCTTTTTGGATCTCAATACAATGTTCTCCCCCTCTCTTGTGGAGATCTATTCGATGTAAACTCTTTTTGCGGTGTTTTTGTCGAGATCCGATGAATTGTGGGTTTATGATCAAGTTTATCTATGAATAATATTTGAATCCTCTCTGAATTCTTTGATGTATGATTGAGTTATCTTTGCAAGTCTCTTCGAATTATCAGTTTGGTTTGGCCTACTAGATTGGTCTTTCTTGCCATGGGAGAAGTGCTTAGCTTTGGGTTCAATCTTGTGGTGTCCTTACCCAGTGACAGAAAGGGTTGCAAGGCACGTATTGTGTTGTTGCCATCGAGAATAACAAGATGGGGTTTACATCATATTGCATGAGTTTGTCCCTCTACATCATGTCATCTTTCTTAATGCGTTGCTCTGTTCTGATGAACTTAATACTCTAGATGCAGGAAGGAGTCGGTCGATGTGTGGAGTAATAGTAGTAGATGTAGGCAGGAGTCGGTCTACTTGTTATGGACGTGATGCCTATATACATGATCATGCCTAGATAATCTCTTAACTATGCACTTTTCTATCAATTGCTCGACAGTAATTTGTTCACCCACCGTAATACTTATGCTATCTTGAGAGAAGCCACTAGTGAAACCTATGCCCCCTGGGTCTATCTCTTATCATATTTGCTTTCAATCTACCTATATTTGCATCTTTACTTTTTGCATCTATATTATAAAATACCAAAAATATATTTATCTTATCATACTATCTTTATTAGATCTCACTTTCGCAAGTGGCCGTGAAGGGATTGACAACCCCTTTATTGCGTTGGTTGCGAGTTCAGTTTGTTTGTGTAGGTGCGTGGGACTTTTGAGGAGCCTCCTACTGGATTGATACCTTGGTTCTCAAAACTGAGGGAAATACTTATGCTACACTTGCTGCATCACCCTCTCCTCTTCGAGGAAAACCAACGCAAACTCAAAACGTAGCAAGAAGGATTTCTGGCGCCGTTGCCGGGGAGGTCTTCGCTCAAGTCAAGACATACCAAGTACCCATCACAAACCCATCTCCATCACATTTATATTATTTGCCATTTGCCTCTCATTTTCCTCTCCCCCACTTCACCCTTGCCGTTTTATTCGCCCTCTCTTTCCCAATCTCCTCCTCTCTTTTTCGCTTGCCGTTTTTCTGTTTGCTTGTGTGTTGGATTACTTGTTGCCATGCCGCAAGATAATACCAAATTGTGTGACTTCTCGAATACCAATAATAGTGATGTCCTTAGTACTCCGATTGCTCCTCTTGATGATGATGAGTCTTGTGAAATCAATACCGCTTTGCTGAATCTTGATATAAAAGATCAATTTGTCGGCCTTCCTAGTGAAGATGCCGCTACTCATCTAAACAATTTTGTTGATTTGTGTGATATGCAAAAGAATAAATATACGGATAACAATATTGTCAAATTGAAGTTATTTCCGTCTTCACTTAGAGATCGTGCTAAAGTTTGGTTTTCGTCTTTGCCTAAAAATAGTATTGATTCTTGGAACAAGTGCAAAGATGCTTTTATCTCTAAGTATTTTCCTCCCGCTAAGATCATCACTCTTAGGAACGATATGATGAATTTTAAACAACTTGATCATGAGCATCTTGCCCAATCTTGGGAAAGAATGAAATTGATGCTTCGCAATTGCCCTACTCATGGTTTGAATTTATGGATGATCATACAAAAATTTTAGGCCGGTTTGAACTTTGCTTCTAGAAATCTCTTAGATTCGGCCGCGGGAGGCACGTTTATGGAAATTACGTTAGGAGATGCTACAAAATTGCTTGATAATATTATGGCTATTTATTCTCAATGGCACACCGAAAGATCTTCTAGTAAAAAAGTGCATGCTATAGAAGAAATCAATGTTTTGAGTGGAAAGATGGATGAACTTATGAAGATGTTTGCTACTAAAAATACTCCTCTTGATCCCAATGATATGCCTTTGTCTTCCTTGATTGAGAATAATGATGAATCTATGGATGTGAATTTTGTTGGTAGGAATAGTTTTGGAAATAATGCTTATAGAGTAAATTTTAATGCTAGACCTCTCCCTAGTAATTCTTCTAATAATTATGGAAATTCATACAATAATTCTTATGGTAATTTTAATAAGATGCCCTCTGATTTTCAGAATAGTGTGAAAGAGTTTATGATTTCTCAAAAGAATTTTAATGCTTTGTTGAAGAAAAATTGCTCAAAGTTGATGATTTGGCTAGGAACGTTGATAGACTTTCTCTTGATGTTGAGTCTCTTAAAATTAGATCTTCTCCTCCTAAGCATGATATCAATGAGTCTCTCAAAGTAATGAGAATTTCCATTGGCGAGTGCAAGGAAAGAACCGCTAGAAGGCGTCCTAAAAATTCGGAGTCTTTAGATCTTAATGTTAAATTTGGTAAAAGTGAGATTGGAGAATCTTCAACCTCTAATAATATTGAACCTACTATCTCGGATTTCAAGGAATTTGATTATGATAATTGTTCTTTAAAAGATTGTATTTCCTTGTTGCAATCCGTTTTTAATTATCCTCATGCTTATAGTCAAAACAAAGATTTTACCAAACATATGGTTGATGCCCTGATGCAATCTTATGATGAAAACTTAATGATGAGTGGGAACCTACTATAAAGATTAGAATTAAAGATTATGAGTGTTTTGCTTTGTTTGATTTGGGTGCTAGTGTTTCCACGATTCCGAAAACTTTATGTGATAGTCTAGGCTTCCATGACCTTGATGATTACTCTTTAAATTTGCATCTTGCGGATTTCACCATTAAAAAGCATATGGGAAGGATCAATGATGTTCATATTGTTGCAAATAGAAATTTGGTGCCCGTAGATTTTATCGTTCTTGATATAGATTGCAATCTTTCTTGCCCTATTATTCTTGGTAGACCTTTCCTTAGAACGATTGGTGCGATTATTGATATGAAGGAAGGGAATATTAGATTCCAATTTCCCTTAAAGAAAGGCATGGAGCACTTTCAAATAAAGAAAGTCAAATTACTTTATGAATCTATCATGCGTGCTACTTATGAATTTAGTGCCAAAGATGGCACTCGTTAGATCTATCTTTGCTTTTTATGCCTAGCTAGGGGCGTTAAACGATAACGCTAGTTGGGAGGCAACCCAATTTTCTTTATGTTTTTTGTTTTTGCTCCTGTTTAGTAATAAGTCTTGCATCTACCTTCTGGTTAGATGTGTTTTTATCTTTTAATTAGTGTTTGTGCCAAGTAGAACCTATAGGATAACCTACGATGATAGTTGATTTGATTCTGCTGAAAAACAGAAACTTTGCGCGCACGAATATAATTTTGTTAAATCACAGGAACGTGCTTTTGCGTTGATTCTTTTCGCTTCTGTTCAATAAACAAATTTTCCAGGACTTCCTATTTTGGTAGAATTTTTAGAGTTCCAGAAGTTTGCGTTAGTTACAGTTTTCTATAGACTGTTCTGTTTTTGACAGTTTCTGCTGTTCGTGTGTTGTTTGCTTATTTCAATGCATCTATGGCTAGTAAATTAGTTTATGAACCATAAAAAAGTTGGAATACAGTAGGTTTAACACCAAAATAAATAAAGAATGAGTTCATTGCAATACCTTATGTGGTGGTTTTGTTTTCTTTCACTAACAGAGCTTATAAGATTTCCTGCTGAGTTTTGTGTTGTGAAGTTTTCAAGTTTTGGGTAAAGCTTTTATGGACTATGGAATAAGGAGTGAAAAGAGCCTAAGCTTGGGTATGCCCATGGCACCCCAAGATATTCAATAATAGCCAAAAGCCAAAGCTTGGGGATGCCCTGGGAAGGCATCCCCTCTTTCGTCTTCGTTCATTGGTAACTTTACTTGGAGCTATATTTTTATTCGCTACATGATATGTGTTTTGCTTGGAGCGTCGTGTATTATATTAGTCTTTGCTTTTTAGTTTACCACAATCATCCTTTCTGTACACACCTTTTGGGAGAAGCCTATTTGATTAGAATTTGTTAGAATACTCTATGTGCTTCACTTATATCTTTTGAGCTTAATAGTTTTTTCTCTAGTACTTCACTTATATCTTTTAGAGCACGGTGGTGTCTTAATTTTGAAGAAATTGCTAGTCTCTCATGCTTCATTTATATTATTTTGAGAGTATTTTAGAACAGCATGGTATTTGCTATGATCATAAAGTTGGTCCTAGAATGATGAGCATCCAAGTTGGGTATAATAAAAACTATCATAGAAAGTGAATTGGATGCTATGATCAATTTGATGCTTGATAATTGTTTTGAGATATGGAGAGGTAGTGATGTTAAAGTCATGCTAGTTGGGTGATTATGAATTTAAAGAATGCTTGAGTTGAAGCTTGTGATTCCCGTAGTGTGCACGTATGGTGAACCGCTTTGTGATGAAGTTGGAGCACAATTTTATTTATTGATTGTCTTCCTTATGAGTGGCGGTCGGGGATGAGCGATGGTCTTTTCCTACCAATCTATCCCCCTAGGAGCATGCGCGTAGTGCTTTGGTTTTTGATGACTTCTAAATTTTTGCAACAAGTATCTGAGTTCTCTTGATTAATGTTGAGTCCATGGATATTACGCACTCTTTCACCCTTCCACCATTGCTACCCTCTCTTGTATCGTGCAACTTTCGCCGGTACCATACACCCACCATACTCCTTCCTCAAAACAGCAACCATACCTACCAATTATGGCATTTCCATAGCCATTCCGAGATATATTTGAAGGAAATATGCCCTAGAGGCAATAATAAAGTTATTATTTATTTCCTTATATCATGATAAATGTTTATTATTCATGCTAGAATTGTATTAACGAGAAACATAATACATGTGTGAATACATAGACAAACAGAGTGTCACTAGTATGCCTCTACTTGACTAGCTTGTTAATCGAAGATGGTTATGTTTCCTAACCATAGACATGACTTGTCATTTGATTAACGGGATCACATCATTAGGAGAATGATGTGATTGACATGACCCATTCCGTTAGCTTAGCACTTGATCGTTTAGTATATTGCTATTGCTTTCTTCATGACTTATACATGTTCCTGTAACTATGAGATTATACAACTCTCGTTTACCGGAGGAACACTTTGGGTACTACCAAACGTCACAATGTAACTGGGTGATTATAAAGGAGTACTACAGGTGTCTCCAAAGGTACATGTTGAGTTGGCGTATTTCGAGATTAGGTTTTGTCACTCCGATTGTCGGAGAGGTATCTCTGGGCCCTCTCGGCAATGCACATCACTATAAGCCTTGCAAGCAATGTAGCTAATGAGTTAGTTACGGAATGATGCATTACGTAACGAGTAAAGAGACTTGCCAGTAACGAGATTGAACTAGGTATTGGATACCGACGATCGAATCTCGGGTAAGTAACATACCGATGACAAAGGGAACAAAGTATGTTGTTATGCGGTTTTGACCGATAAAGATCTTCGTAGAATATGTAGGAGCCAATATGGGCATCCAGGTTCCGCTATTGGTTATTGACCAAGAATAGTTCTAGGTCATGTCTACATAGTTCTCGAACCCGTAGGGTCCGCACGCTTAAGGTTTCGATGACAGTTATATTATGAGTTTATGAGTTTTGATGTACCGAAGGAGTTCGGAGTCCCGGATGAGATCGGGGACATGACGAGGAGTCTCGAAATGGTCGAGACGTAAAGATCGATATATTGGACGACTATATTTGGAGATTGGAAAGGTTCTGACTGATTCGGGTATTTTTCGGAGTACCGGAGAGTTACAGGAATTCGCCGGAGAGTATATGGGCCTTATTGGGCCATACGGGAATAGAGGAGAGAGGCCAAAAGGAAGGAGGTGTGCAGCCCCCCTATGGTCCGAATTGGACAAGGGGTGCAGCCCCCTTTTCCTTCCTCCTCTCCCCCTCTTTCCTTCTCTCCTACTCCAACAAGGAAGGGGGGAAGTCCTACTCCCGGTGGGAGTAGGACTCCTCCTTGGCGCGCCCTCCTTGTCCGGCCGCCCCCTCCCCCTCGGCTCCTTTATATACGGGGGAAGGGGAGCACCCCATGACACACAAGTTGATCTACGAATCGTTCCTTAGCCGTGTGCGGTGCCCCCCTCCACCATATTCCACCTCGGTCATATCGTCGCGGAGTTTAGGCGAAGCCCTACGCCGGTAGAACATCATCATCGTCACCATGCCGTATGCTGACGGAAGTCATCCCCGACACTTCGCTGGATTGAAGGCTGGGGGACGTCATCGAGCTAAACGTGTGCTGAACTCGGAGGTGCCATACATTTGGTACTTGGATTGGTTGGATCGTGAAGACGTACGACTACATCAACCGCGTTGTCATAACGCTTCCACTTACGGTCTACGAGGGTACGTGGACAACACTCTCCTCTCTCGTTGCTATGCCATCGCCATGATCTTGCGTGTACGTAGGAATTTTTTTGAAATTACTACGTTCCCCAACAGTGGTATCAGAGCCTAGGTTTTATGCGTTGATGTTATATGCACGAGTAGAACATAAGTGAGTTGTGGGCGATACAAGTCATACTGCTTACCAGCATGTCATACTTTGGTTCGGCGGTATTGTGAGATGAAGCGGCCCGGACCGACATTACGCGTACGCTTACGCGAGACTGGTTTCACCCTGGCGGGTGTCTGTCTCTCTCACTTTAGCTGAATCGAGTATGGCTACGCCCGGTCCTTGCGAAGATTAAAACAGTACCAACTTGACGAACTATCGTTGTGGTTTTTATGCGTAGGTAAGAACGGTTCTTGCTAAAGTCCGTAGCAGCCACGTAAAATTTGCAACAACAAAGTAGAGGACGTCTAACTTGTTTTTGCAGGGCATGTTGTGATGTGATATGGTCAAGACGTGATGCTATATTTTATTGTATGAGATGATCATGTTTTGTAACCGAAGTTATCGGCAACTGGCAGGAGCCATATGGTTGTCGCTTTATTGTATGAAATGCAAACGCCCTGTAATTGCTTTACTTTATCACTAAGCGGTAGCAATAGTCATAGAAGCAATAGATGGCGTAACGACAACGATGCTACAATGGAGATCAAGGTGTCGCGCCGGTGACGATGGTGATCACGACGGTGCTTCGAAGATGGAGATCACAAGCACAAGATGATGATGGCCATATCATATCACTTATATTGATTGCATGTGATGTTTATCCTTTATGCATCTTATCTTGCTTTGATTAACGGTAGCATTTTAAGATGATCTCTCATTAATAATCAAGAAGTGTTCTCCCTGAGTATGCACCATTGCGAAAGTTCTTCGTGCTGAGACACCACGTGATGATCGGGTGTGATAGGCTCTACGTTCAAATAAAACGGGTGCAAAACAGTTGCACATGCGGAATACTCAGGTCATACTTGACGAGCCTAGCATATACAGATATGGCCTCGGAACACGGAGACCGAAAGGTTGAACATGAATCATATAGTAGATATGATCAACATAGTGATATTCACCATTGAAACTACTCCATCTCACGTGATGATCGGACATGGTTTAGTTGATATGGATCACGTAATCACTTAGAGGACTAGAGGGATGTCTATCTAAGTGGGAGTTCTTAAGTAATATGATTAATTGAACTTAAATTTATCATGAACTTAGTCCTGGTAGTATTTTGCAAATTATGTTGTAGATCAATAGCTTGCGTTGTTGCTTTCATATGTTTATTTTGATATGTTCCTAGAGAAAATTGTGTTGAAAGATGTTAGTAGCAATGATGCGGATTGGATCCATGATCTGAGGTTTATCCTCATTGCTGCATAGAAGAATTATGTCCTTAATGCACCGCTAGGTGACGGACCTATTGCAGGAGCAGATGCAGACGTTATGAACGTTTGGCTAGCTCAATATGATGACTACTTGATAGTTTAGTGCACCATGCTTAACGGCTTAGAATCGGGACTTCAAAGACGTTTTGAACATCATGGACCATATGAGATGTTCCAGGAATTGAAGTTAATATTTCAAGCAAATACCCGAGTTGAGAGACATAAAGTCTCCAACAAGTTCTATGGCTAAAAGATGGAGGAGAATCGCTCAACTAGTGAGCATGTGCTCAGATTGTCTGGGTACTTCAAGCGCTTGAATCAAGTGGGAGTTAATCTTCCAGATAAGATAGTGATTGACATAATTCTCTAGTCACCATCACTAAGTTACTAGAACTTCATGATGAACTATAGTATGCAAGGGATGATGAAAACGATTCCCGAGCTCTTCGTGATGTTGAAATCAACGAAGGTAGAAATCAAGAAAGAGCATCAAGTCTTGATGATTGACAAGACCACTAGTTTCAAGAAAAGGGCAAAGGGAAAGAAGGGAAACTTCAAGTAGAATGGCAAACAAGTTGTCACTCCTGCGAAGAAGCCCATAGCTAGACCAAAGCCTCAAACTGAGTGCTTACACTGCAAAGGAAATGGTCACTGGAAGCGGAAATGCCCTGAATATTTGGTGGATAAGAAGGATGGCGAAGTCAACAAGGGTATATTTGATATACAGGTTATTGATGTGTGCCTTACTAGTGTTTATAGTAGCCCCTGAATATTTGATACTTGTTCGGTTGCTAAGATTAGTAACTCGAAACAGGAGTTACAGAATAAACAGAGACTAGTTGAGGGTGAAGTGACGATGTGTGTTGGAAGTGGTTCCAAGATTGATATGATCATCATCGCACACTCCCTATACTTTCGGGATTAGTGTTAAACCTAAATAAATGTTATTTGGCAGTCTCCAACAAGTTCTATGGCTAAAAGATGGAGGAGAATCGCTCAACTAGTGAGCATGTGCTCAGATTGTCTGGGTACTTCAATCGCTTGAATCAAGTGGGAGTTAATCTTCCAGATAAGATAGTGATTGACAGAATTCTCTAGTCACCATCACTAAGTTACTAGAACTTTATGATGAACTATAGTATGCAAGGGATGACGAAAACGATTCCCGAGCTCTTCGTGATGTTGAAATCAACGAAGGTAGAAATCAAGAAAGAGCATCAAGTGTTGATGATTGACAAGACCACTAGTTTCAAGAAAAGGGCAAAGGGAAAGAAGGGAAACTTTAAGTAGAATGGCAACCAAGTTGTCACTCCCGCGAAGAAGCCCACAGCTGGACCAAAGCCTCAAACTGAGTGCTTACACTGCAAAGGAAATGGTCACTGGAAGCGGAAATGCCCTGAATATTTGGTGGATAAGAACGATGGCGAAGTCAACAAGGGTATATTTGATATACAGGTTATTGATGTGTGCCTTACTAGTGTTTATAGTAGCCCCTGAGTATTTGATACTTGTTCGGTTGCTAAGATTAGTAACTCGAAACAGGAGTTACAGAATAAACAGAGACTAGTTGAGGGTGAAGTGACGATGTGTGTTGGAAGTGGTTCCAAGATTGATATGATCATCATCGCACACTCCCTATACTTTCGGGATTAGTGTTAAACCTAAATAAATGTTATTTGGCATTTGCCATGAGCGTGAATATGATTTGATCATGTTTATTGCAATACGGTTATTCATTTAAAGTCAGAGAATAATTGTTGTTCTGTTTACATGAATAAAACCTTCAATGGTCATACACCAATGAAAATAGTTTATTGGATCTCGATCGTAGTGATACACATATTCATAATGTTGAAGCCAAAAGATGCAAAGTTAATAATGATAGTGCAACTTATTTGTGGCACTGCCGTTTGGGTCATATCGGTGTAAAGCGCATGAAGAAACTCCATAAAGATGGATTTTTGGAATCAATTGGTTATGGATCATTTGATGCTTGCAAATCGTGCCTTTTGGACAAGATGACTAAAACTCTGTTCTCCAGAACAATGGAACGAGCTACTGACTTATTGGAAATAATACATACCGATGTATGCGATCCAATGAGTGTTGATGCTCGTGGCAAGTATCATTATTTTCTGACCTTCACAAGATGATTTGAGCAAATATGGGAATATCTACTTGATGAAACATAAGTCTGAAATAGTTGAAAGGTTCAAAGAATTTCAGAGTGAAGTGGGAAAATCATCGTAACAAGAAAATAAAGTTTCTACGATCTGATCGCGGAGACGAATATTTGAGTTACGAATTTGGTCTTCAGTTAAAACAATGTGGAATAGTTTCACAGCTCACGCCACAAGGAACACCACAACGTAATGGTGTGTCCGAACATCGTAACCGCACTTTATTGGATATGGTGCGATCTATGATGTCTCTTATCGGTTTTACCACTATCATTTTGGGGTTGTGCATTAGAGACAGCCGCATTCACGTTTAAAAGGGCACCATCTAAATCCGTTGAGACAACACCGTATGAACTATGGTTTAGCAGTAAACCTAAGCTATCATTTCTTAAAGTTTGGAGTTGCGATGCTTATATGAAAAAAGTTTCAACCTGATAAGCTCAAACCCAAATCGGAGAAGTGCATCTTCATAGAATACCCAAAGCTAACTATTGGGTACACCTTCTATCACAGATCGGAAGGCAAGTTATTCATTGCTAAGAATGGATCCTTTCTAGAGAAGGAGTTTCTCTCGAAAGAAGTGAGTGGGAGGAAAGTAGAACTTGATGAGGTAACTGTACCTGCTCCCTTATTGGAAAGTAGTTCATCACAGAAATCTGTTCCTGTGACTACTACACCAATTAGTGAGGAAGTTAATCATGCAACTTCAAATTAAGTTACTACAGAACCTTGTAGGTCTTCCAGAGTAAGATCCGCACCAGAGTGGTACGGTAATCCTGTTCTGGAAGTCATGTTACTAGACCATGATGAACCTACGAACTATGAGGAAGCGATGATGAGCCCAGATTCTGCGAAATGGCTTGAGGCCATAAAATCTGAGATATGATCCATGTATAAGAACAAAGTATGGACTTTGATTGACTTGCTCGATGATCAGCAAGCCATGTTAAATAAATGGATCTTCAAGAGGAAGACAGATGCTGATAGTAGTGTTACTATCTACAAAGCTAGACTTGTCGAAAAAGGTTTTGACAAAGTTCAAGATGTTGAATACAATGAGATTTTCTCACTCGTATTGATGCTTAAAAGTCTGTCCGAATCATGTTAGCAATTGCCACATTTTATGAAATCTGGCAAATGGATGTCAAAACTACATTCCTTAATAGTTTTCTTAAAGAAGATTGTATATGATGCAACCAGAAGATTTTGTCAATCCTAAAGGTGCTAACAAAATGTGCAAGCTCCAGCGATCCATCAATGGACTGGTGCAAGCATCTCGGAGTTGGAATATACGCTTTGATGTGTTGATCAAAGCATATGGTTTTATACAGACTTTTGGAAAGGCCTGTATTTACAAGAAAGTGAGTGGGAGCACTATAGCCTTTCTGATAAGTATATGTGAATGACATATTGTTGATCGGAAATAATGTAGAATTATTCTGCAAAGCATAAAGGAGTGTTTGAAAGGAGTTTTTCAAAGAAAGACCTCGGTGAAGCTGCTTACATATTGAGCATCAAGATCTATAGAGATAGATCAAGACGCTTGATAAGTTTTTCAATGAATACATACCTTGACAAGATTTTGAAGTAGTTCAAAATGGAACAGTCAAAGAAAGAGTTCTTTCCTGTGTTACAAGGTGTGAGATTGAGTAAGACTCAAAACCCGACCACGGCAGAAGATAGAAAGAGAATGAAAGTCATTCCCTATGCATCAGCCATAGGTTCTATAAAGTATGTCATGCTGTGTACCAGATCTACTGCATACCCTACCACTAAGCTTGGCAAGGGAGTGCAATAGTGATCTAGGAGTAGATCAATGGACAGCGGTCAAAATTATCCTTAGTGGAATAAGGATATGTTTCTTGATTATGGAAGTGAAAAAAGGTTCGTCGTAAAGGGTTACGTCGATGCAAGTTTTAAACACTAATCTAGATGACTCTGAGTCTCAATCTGGATACATATTGAAAGTGGGAGCAATTAGCTAGAGTAGCTCCGTGCAGAGCATTGTATACATAGAAATTTGCAAAATACTTACGGCTCTGAATGTGACAGGCCCGTTGACTAAAATTATCTCACAAGCAAAACATGATCACACCTTAGTACTCTTTGGGTGTTAATCACATAGCGACGTGAACTAGATTACTGACTCTAGTAAACCCTTTGGGTGTTGGTAACATGTTGATGTGAACTATGGGTGTTAACCACATACAGATGTGAACTATTGATGTTAAATCACATGGCGATGTGAACTAGATTATTCACTCTAGTGCAAGTGGGAGACTGAAGGAAATATGCCCTAGAGGCAATAATAAAGTTATTATTTATTTCCTTATATCATGATAAATGTTTATTATTCATGCTAGAATTGTATTAACCGGAAACATAATACATGTGTGAATACATAGACAAACAGAGTGTCACTAGTATGCCTCTACTTGACTAGCTCGTTAATCGAAGATGGTTATGTTTCCTAACCATAGACATGAGTTGTCATTTGATTAACGAGATCACATCATTAGGAGAATGATGTGATTGACATGACCCATTCCGTTAGCTTAGCACTTGATCGTTTAGTATATTGCTATTGCTTTCTTCATGACTTATACATGTTCCTGTAACTATGAGATTATGCAACTCCCGTTTACCGGAGGAACACTTTGGGTACTACCAAACTCACAAGATAACTGGGTGATTATAAAGGAGTACTACAGGTGTCTCCGAAGGTACATGTTGAGTTGGCGTATTTCGAGATTAGGTTTTGTCACTCCGGTTGTCGGAGAGGTATCTCTGAGCCCTCTCGGTAATGCACATCACTATAAGCCTTGCAAGCAATGTAGCTAATGAGTTAGTTACGGAATGATGCATTACGTAACGAGTAAAGAGACTTGCCAGTAACGAGATTGATCTAGGTATTGGATACCGACGATCGAATCTCGGGTAAGTAACATACCGATGACAAAGGGAACAAAGTATGTTGTTATGCGGTTTTGACCGATAAAGATCTTCGTAGAATATGAAGGAGCCAATATGGGCATCCAGGTTCCGCTATTGGTTATTGACCAAGAATAGTTCTAGGTCATGTCTACATAGTTCTTGAACCCGTAGGGTCCGCACGCTTAAGGTTTCGATGACAGTTATATTATGAGTTTATGAGTTTTGATGTACCGAAGGAGTTCGGAGTCCCAGATGAGATCGGGGACATGACGAGTAGTCTCGAAATGGTCGAGATGTAAAGATCGATATACTGGACGACTATATTCGGAGTTCGGAAAGGTTCCGAGTGATTCGGGTATTTTTCGGAGTACCGGAGAGTTACGGGAATTCGCCGGGGAGTATATGGGCCTTATTGGGCCATACGGGAATAGAGAGAGGCCAAAAGGAAGGAGGTGCGCAGCCCCCCTCTGGTCCGAATTGGACAAGGGGTGCAGCCCCCTTTTCCTTCCTCCTCTCCCCCTCTTTCCTTCTCTCCTACTCCAACAAGGAAGGGGGGAAGTCCTACTCCCGGTGGGAGTAGGACTCCTCCTTGGCGCGCCCTCCTTGGCCGGCCGCCCCCTCCCCCTTGGCTCCTTTATATACGGGGGCAGGGGAGCACCCCATGACACACAAGTTGATATACGGATCATTCCTTAGCCGTGTGCGGTGCCCCCCTCCACCATATTCCACCTCGATCATATCGTCGCGGAGTTTAGGCGAAGCCTTGCGCCGGTAGAACATCATCATCGTCACCACGCCGTCGTGCTGACGGAACTCATCACCGACACTTTGCTGGATTAAAGCCCGGGGGACGTCATCGAGCTGAACGTGTGCTGAACTCGGAGGTGCCGTACGTTCGGTACTTGGATCGGTTGGATCGTGAAGACGTACGACTACATCAACCGCGTTGTCATAATGCTTCCGCTTACGGTCTACGAGGGTACGTGGACAACACTCTCCTCTCTCGTTGCTATGCCATCACCATGATCTTGCGTGTACGTAGGAAATTTTTTGAAATTACTACGTTTCCCAACAATATTGCCATGCAACTTTCCACCGTTTCGTTCATATGACACGCATTACTTTTGTCATATTGCTTTTGCATGATCATGTAGTTGACATTATATTTGTGGCAAGGCCACCTTCATAATTTTCATACATGTCGCTCTTGATTCATTGATATCCTGGTACATCGTTGGAGGCATTCATATAGAGTCATATCTTGTTCTAGCTTTGAGTTGTAAATCCATAAAAGTGCGATGATCTTCATTATTAGAGCATTGTCCTAGTGAGGAAAGGATGATGAAGACTATGATTCTCCCACAAGTCGGGATGAGACTTCGGACTTTACAAAAAGAAAAGAAAAAGAAAAGAAAAAGAAAAAAAAGAGAAAGGCCAGAAAGAAAAAAAAGGCCAAAGAAAAAAATAAAGGAAAACAAAGAAGAAAAGAAAAATAAGAAAAATAAAAAAATGAGAGAAAAAGAGAGAAGGGACAATGCTACTATCTATTTTTCCACACTTGTGCTTCAAAATAGCACCATGATCTTCATGTTAGAAAATCTCATATGTTATCACTTTCATATACTAGTGGGAATTTTTCATTATAGAACTTGGCTTGTATATTCCAATAATGGGCTTCCTCAAAATGCCCTAGGTCTTCGTGAGCAAGCAAGTTGGATGCACCCCACTTAGTTTCTTTTGTTGAGCTTTCATATATTTAGCTCTAGTGCATCCGTTGCATGGCAATCCCTACTCAATCACATTGATACGCCTAGTTGATGTGAGACTATCTTCTCCTTTTTTGTCTTCTCCACAATCACCATTCTATTCCACATATAGTGCTATGTCCATGGCTCACGCTCATGTATTGCGTGAAAGTTGAAAAAGTTTGAGATTATTAAAGTATGAAACAATTGCTTGGCTTGTCATCGGGGTTGTGCATGATTAAATACTTTGTGTGATGAAGATAGAGCAACAGCCAAACTATATGATTTTGTAGGGATAACTTTCTTTAGCCATGTTATTTTGAGAAGACATGATTACTTTAATTAGTATGCTTGAAGTATTACTATTTCTTATGCCAATATGAACTTTTATTTTGTATTCATTTGGATCTGAACATTCATGCCACAATAAAGAAAATTACATTATGAATTATGCTAGGTAGCATTCCACATCAAAAATTCTCTTTTTATCATTTACCTACTCGAGGACGAGTAGGAATTAAGCTTGGGGATGCTTGATACGTCTCCAACGTATCTATAATTTTTGATTGTTCCATGCTATTATATTACCCCTTTTGGATGTTTATGGGCTTTATTTTACACATTTATATCAGTTTTGGGACTAACCTACTAACCGGAGGCCCAGCCCATATTGCTATTTTTTTTGCCTATTTCAGTATTTTGAAGAAAAGGAATATCAAACGGAGTCCAAACGGAATGAAACCTTCGGGAGCATGATTTTTGGAATGAACATGATCCGGAGAGCTTGGAGTGCAAGTCAAGAAGCTTCCAAGGGCCCCACGAGATAGCCCCCCCCCCGTAGGGCGCGCCCCCTGTCTCGTGGGCCCCTCGAGCGGCCACCGGCGTACTTCTTCCTCCTATATATACCTACATACCCCGAAAACATCCAGGGGCACCACGAAAGACAATTTCCACCACCGTAACCTTCTGTATCCGTGAGATCTCATCTTGGAGCCTTCACTGGCACTCTGCCGGAGGGGGAACCGACCATGGAGGGCCTCTACATCAACATCCTTTCCCCTTCGATGAGTTGTGAGTAGTTTACCAAAGACCTACGGGTACATAGTTATTAGCTAGATGGCTTCTTCTCTCTTTTTGGATCTCAATACAATGTTCTCCCCCTCTCTTGTGGAGATCTATTCGATGTAAACTCTTTTTGCGGTGTGTTTGTCGAGATCCGATGAATTGTGGGTTTATGATCAAGTTTATCTATGAATAATATTTGAATCCTCTCTGAATTCTTTTATGTATGATTGAGTTATCTTTGCAAGTCTCTTCGAATTATCAGTTTGGTTTGGCCTACTAGATTGGTCTTTCTTGCCATGGGAGAAGTGCTTAGCTTTGGGTTCAATCTTGCAGTGTCCTTACCCAGTGACAGAAAGGGTTGCAAGGCACGTATTGTATTGTTGCCATCGAGGATAACAAGATGGGGTTTACATCATATTGCATGAGTTTATCCCTCTACATCATGTCATCTTTCTTAATGCATTGCTCTGTTCTTATGAACATAATACACTAGATGCAGGCAGGAGTTGGTCGATGTGTGGAGTAATAGTAGTATATGCAGGCAGGAGTCGGTCTACTTGTTATGGACGTGATGCCTATATACATGATCATGCCTAGATAATCTCATAACTATGCGCTTTTCTATCAATTGCTCGACAGTAATTTGTTCACCCACCGTAATACTTATGCTATCTTGAGAGAAGCCACTAGTGAAACCTATGGCCCCCGGGTCTATCTCTTATCATACTTGCTTTCAATCTACCTTTATTTGCATCTTTACTTTTTGCATCTATATTATAAAATACCAAAAATATATTTATCTTATCATACTATCTTTAGTAGATCTCACTTTCGCAAGTGGCCATGAAGGGATTGACAACCCCTTTATTGTGTTGGTTGTGAGTTCTCAGTTTGTTTGTGTAGGTGCGTGGGACTTTTGAGGAGACTCCTACTGGATTGATACCTTGGTTCTCAAAACTGAGGGAAATACTTACACTACACTTGCTGCATCACCCTCTCCTCTTCGAGGAAAACCAACGCAAGCTCAAGACGTAGCAGGGGGGATCTCACATCTAGGGGGAGCTTTACTCTAAAAATTGAGTCAAAGCAACTCTAATGGTGTGAACACATCAATGCATTATGTAAAAGTGGTAACCCCACTTGAGCTTAAACGATGAGTATGACCTATGATCAAATGTTCTCATTTGACTCCTAAGTCAATATACTAATATATAGATGACCTAGTCATCGCCAATTGCTTGATAGATTCTAGAATTGGTTGTGCATGCTTTGCCACATATTTCATTTGCCATTTTATTGTGTGAGCATGTTGGTTGCATATTTTACTCATTCGAGGACATCCACTTGTTGCTTTGATTGATTGGTTTCTTTTTCTTTTGCCAAGTGGATGGACAAGAATTCCTAAGAAACTTCTCTAGCTATCTATGATTTTCTTGTCTCAAACTCTATTCATGCTACATCACAAAATTTGATCAAGTCAGATTCGAACCACTCTGTGTGAGGAGCACTCGGAGTTCCCGATTCGTCATAGACTTAAACTTCCAAAACTTCTTTGTGCGTTTCGGTCTGACCGATTCTTCCATTTCGGTAATACCGAGATCACTAAGTCGATCTAGGTTTTCAATCTCGGTGCAACCGATTTGAACTTTTTGGTCACACCGAGTTGCTGTAATTGTCAGTAGTTATGCATCTCGGTGCCACCTAGTTGTTCCACTCGGTCACACCGACAGGGTCGGGCTATATATACCCACGGGCAAAAATTTGGAAACTTTCTCCAAACTCTTTCGCCCGCGCGTAGCCTGCTCTGCCTCCAGGGTCTCCGGATCGTCCTCCTTGTCGCCAGCTGCCTCCAGTCGCTGGTCTCCGCCGCCGTCAACGGAATCATCCCCGTCGTTGCCGCCGTAGCGAGTTCATCGCCGAACTAGGGTATGGACTCGATCACTGTGCTATCCCCGTCTGATTCCTAGCACATTGTGTTCGCCATGAATCTTGCCACGATTGAAACTATCCTATCTAGTCAAAACACTCCGTAGATTGGATATGAATTGAAAATTTAGGGTTAGGTTTCCGCCGAAACCATCTCGGACCAACCGAGTTGTAGAACTCGGTACCACCGATTCGGCTAAGGCCATTGCACATGTAATTCTCGGTCTGACCGTGAATTGCAAATCGGTGTGACCGAGTTCAGGACTTTGTGAAACCCTAGCAGTCTCGTTGCCACCGAACTGTGACTCAGTCTTACCGAGTTTCACTAGTTTAGGTTCCAAAAGCTTCTTCGGTATCACCTAGTTTACAAATCGGTTGATCCGAAATGCTTTCTGTGGAAAACTAGAACTAAGTTTTTGACTCATTCTTTTGCAAAAACCTTTGTACTTTGTGATGCTCATCCACTCTATCTCATCTATATCTATTCATAGGGTCTGCAGTCAGTGCTTGCAATATGTCTAATCTAAGTGATAGCCAGAACAAGTCAGAGGAGCAGGTTCAAATGAGTGAGGGCACTAGTCCCTCTAGCAGCTCTGATGAGGGTTGCAGGAGCACCCCAGGCAACTTACCCAAAGCTACCACCAGGGCCAGAAAGAAGAAAACCTCAGAATCTGAGGCCACTTCCAAGAAGAAGGTGCTCAAAAAGGAGTATGGCTCAACTGCAGCCACTAAGCCAGGAGTGCAGAAGAAGGCACCTGCAAGAAGGATTCCCACTTCCAAACCTAGGAAGTTTGCCACTGGGGAAACCATGAAGTTTACCATTAAGTCAGAAGATGAAGCTGTTGGCCAAGACAAAAACAAAAAGAGAGTCAGAACCACTACTGCCAAAGTTCTTGGCAATCCCTCTATGAGGAGAGACTCTGAAGAGGAAGAAGAAGAAGAGGTTGCTGCACCAGCACCCAAGGCTCAGAAGCTTATGGGTGATGCTATCAGGTCAGGGGATGCTTCATCAAAGCCCAAAGAAGCACCCAAAGCTGCCTCCAAGCCCAAGACTGCACCTAAGAGGAATACCAGGAACATATCTGCTACTGAGAAGAACAAGGCCCCAGTGCCTGAAACTGTTGCTGGAGAAGAAGATGATGAAGAGCATGTCTTGAGAAAATTGAAGCCAAAAATTCCAGATCATAATGATGATCATCCTGTGGCTGAGAACATGAAGCTAAGAAAGGATGCAGGCCTCAGACAGTGGAGGTTGTCTAATCCTTATGTAGTCAGGAGGAGGACTGCTATTGACTACAGGTTCCATACAAAGGAACCGCATGATTTCTATGAGACAATGTTGCTAGAAAAGAAGCCAATAGTGTGTGATATGAGGTGGGTTGACAGGACCTACATGAAGGAGAATGAAGAACACTATCCTGGTGTGTATGACAGTTTCAATGCTTGTGGAGTGGCAATTTTTGTTGGGCAGAAGCTCACAAAGTGGAATGATGAGCTCATAATGCAATTCTACTCCACAACACACTTCTATCCAGATGGCAGGATAGTATGGATGTCTGAAGGTAGTAGGTACCAATCATCAATTGAAAAATGGGCTAATCTGATCAATGCACCAAAGGAGAAATAGGATGACTTGGATGTCTATGCCAAGAAGAAGATGGATCACAACTCTATGGCACATATGTACAAGGAGATCCCAGATGCTGCTGTTGAAACACACAAGTTTGGATCAGTACATTACCTTCTGTCAGGACTGCCAACCATCAACTGGATCCTCAGGCACACTCTCTTGCCCAAGTTAGGTGATCACAACATGATCAGAGGCCATGCAATAAATGTGCTACACTTATTTGATGTGCCACAGAATTTCAAGGTCATGAGCCTTATAGTTGAAACTATCAAGAGGACAGCAGTTGACCAAAAGAGAAGTTGTGGGTATGCCCCACAGATCCAGGAGCTGATTAACTCCAAGATGGGCACTGGCACATACTTGTTGGACAGGGATCACATGCCTATCTATCCAGACTTTGAGGACAACCAAGTGGTTATGGATGAAGATGAACCATCTTCTATGCATGCTCAAGCAAAGAAGGAGAAGGCAAGGACAGAGAAGGCTACCAAGATGCCAACAATGGAAGAGGCATCTCAGTACTTTTTCAAGAGCAAACAAGATCAGCTTGGCTACTTGATTGCATCCACTCTGAGGATTGAGAAGGGGCTGGCCACCATGACTCAAAACCAGGAGAGCCTGGAGAGGATCATGGAGCAGAAGTTCTATGACTTGGATGTGAAGGTAACTGAGATCCAGTCTGTTGTTGAGCAGCTTCAGGATGATATGCAGGAGAGGAAGGGCAAGACTACCAATGATGCATTTGCCAGAGTGCCTAGAGCTCGGAGATCAGCTGTAGTTCCAGTGACAAACACCAAAGCCACTTCATCTGCACCAGCTATTGCTCAAGTGCAACCAGCTCCAGCACCTACTCCTCCAGCTCCATCCACATCTACTGAAGTCTTCGTCCAAGGAGCCATCTCTACACCTGAGAGATGATGTAGTGCTATGCATTTTCTATGAACTTTTTGGTAACTTGTTGCCAAAGGGGGAGAAAAATGTATAGATCATAGGCTTCGAGAGAGAGTGTTGCTTTTTATTCTCTCTTGCTTTGGTGGTTGAACTTTATTTGCTTGTTTGAGATACTTTATGTCTGTGTGATACTTGGATGATCATGTGTTTGATCATATGCTACATTTATGCTTGTTGGATGACTTTATCCTTTTTATCTCTATATGATCATTCACTTTGCTTGGTGATGAGTGCATGTATTCAATTATTATCATTTTGAGTGCTACACCAAGATGTATGTGACATGGAAGAGTAACCCATGAGCCTAACTCTTTGTGCATTTGCTGTCCAAAGCAAATCTTAAACTATGCACAAATTTAGGGGGAGCTCTTGCTTATCACATATTTCTCAAAGCGACAATGTTTTTCACTCTTATTATCATTTGTCGAAGCTTTGATCTATATGTTGTCATCAATTACCAAAAAGGGGGAGACTGGAAGTGCAACTATCCCTAGGTGGTTTTGGTAATTCCTAACAACATGTAGCTCATTGAGCTAACATTATTCCAAGATGAATATTTCAGGAAAATCTCAATGAATGGCATGGCATGGATGAGAAAAGTGGACCCCTCAAAATGCTAAGGATAAAAGGATTGGCTCAAGCTCAAAAGCTCAAGACTCTACATTTTATATTTTAGTGATCCAAGATCACATTGAGTCTATAGGAAAAGCCAATACTATCAAGGAGGGATGAGGTGTTGCTTAATGAGTTTCTTGCTCCATAGTGCTTAGTGATATGCTCCAAAGCCCTCAACTACCTTCTCACATCCACATATGACCTAAACCAAAAGTCAAACTCGGCCCTACCGATTCTTTCTATCCGGCGCCACCGAGTTCAGATGTCATAGCCACTGCCACAAACCCTAGGCAAGTCGGTCTCACCGATAGGGATCTCGGTCTCACCGAGATGGGATTGTAATCTCTCGGTTTCCCTTCGTAACGTTTCGGTACCACCGAGATGAGCGATCGGTCCCACAGAGATTGCAATCTAAACTCCCTGTTTCCTTTTCGTAACATTTTGGTCCCACCGAAATGAGCGAACCGGTCCCACCGAGTTTACCTGACCAACTCTCTGGTTATCTTATTACCAAAATCGGTCCTACCGAGTTTGTGTAATCGGTCTCACCAAGATTACGTTATGCCCTAACCCTAACCATATCGGTCCTACCGAGTTGCATGTCAGTCCCACCGAAAATCCTAACGAACACTAGATTTGCCGAATCGGTCCGACCGAGTTTCCCAATTCGGTCCACCGAGTTTGGCAAGTTGTGTGTAACAGTTAGATTTTGTGTGGAGGCTATATATACCCCTCCACCTCCTCTTCATTTGTGAGAGAGCCATCAGAACAAACCTACACTTCCAACTTGCTGTTTCTGAGAGAGAACCACCTACTCATGTGTTGAGGCCAAGATATTCCATTCCTACCATATGAATCTTGATCTCTAGCCTTCACCAAGTTGCTTTCCACTCAAATCTTCTTTCCACCAAATCCAAATTCTATGAGAGAGAGTTGATGTTGGGGAGACTATCATTTGAAGCACAAGAGCAAGGAGTTCATTATCAACACACCATTTGTTACTTCTTGGAGAGTGGTGTCTCCTAGATTGGCTAGGTGTCACTTGGGAGCCTCCGACAAGATTTTGGAGTTGAACCAAGGAGTTTGTAAGTGCTAGGAGATTGCCTACTTCGTGAAGATCTACCGCTAGTGAGGCAAGTCCTTCGTGGGCGACGGCCATGGTGGGATAGATAAGGATGCTTCTTCGTGGACCCATCGTGGGTGGAGCCCTTCGTGGACTCGCCAACCGTTACCCTTCGTGGGTTGAAGTCTCCATCAACGTGGATGTACGATAGCACCACCTATCGGAACCACGACAAAAACATCCGTGTCTCCAATTGTGTTTGAATTCTCCAAACCCTTCCCTTTACATTCTTGCAAGTTGCATGCTTTACTTTGCGCCGCTCATATACTCTTTGCATGCTTTCTTGAATTGTGTTAAGATTGCTTGACTTGTGCTAAGATAGCTAAAATTTGCCAAAGACTAAAATTGGGAAAAGGATAAGTTTTTATTTGGTCAAGTAGTCTAATCACCCCCCCTTTAGACATACTTTCGATCCTACACTATCTGGCCGCCATCCATAGGAGTGAGCATCATGTGCTGACTTGTCGATGGCCCTACAGTTGTTGTGGATGTCCATGTCGGGCACGCGCATTCGATGCAGGGAACTGTTGAGTGGGGACTATAGCTCCCTTCTAGTGTATGCTTCCCTTGTTGGAGCAGCTGCGGTGAGTCAGAAGACGGTGTGGCTGAAGATGCAGATAGCGCATAATGTTAAGAACGGCACATCTCTTTGATATGAAGAAATACCCTAAGAGATCAACAGCAAGGTACAAGAGTGGTCACACGTCTGTTGACTGAAGACTAAATTGGGGTCACACGATTTTATTTTATTTTGGTACTGTCAGATCTACACCGGATGGCTTGATGGCCATCTTGTGCCTCCCGGCTAACACTATTCAGAATCTTCCCCGAAGAGCCAGCGCCCAACGGCAGAGTAGCCTGCCTCTGCCATCCATGGCCGCGACCAAAACCCCGCTCCCTGCCCCACCGCACTGCCGTGGTTGCGCCGCCCCTGGGCCAATCCACAAAGACTCGCCGTCGTCCAGATCCGGCGGCGGCAGTACCTTCAACCCATGCAACTCTAAGATAGCCATCTAAGCGCTGCTTCAGCGGTGAACCTGCGGCCCCGCACCCTTATGTTAGACACCAGCCAACCGGCAGCCTAGGAGCTGCACCGCCTCGAGGGGTACTGCTTCCTATTGGGAATCGATTGGCCCAGAAAAAAAATTAGACAACTGACGCCTAAAGTGATTTGAGATGAGGGTGCGACCTATTTGGCGGCATGGTGAAGTAGGCAGCTCCAGCTGCCGAGTCGGTGAGGCCGGCGCGGTTGCGGTGGCGACCGGCAGCAAGCAAGCAGCGATGTCGCGACGGTCGACGGCTACGGGGAAGCAGCACCGGGGCTCTGGACGGATCCGAAGTTGGAGCCGCTCCAACGCCGTGAACAACGGTGGGGGTGAATCGGCTCCGGTATGGTTCATGCGGCCGTCGTTGAGGCAACTCCAGTAGCACGGAGTAAGAGGCACACGACCAGTGCATGGCGGCAAATGGACATCGTCTCCGGCATTAGGGAGGAGGGCGGCTGTGAAATTGGTGCGGTGGGGGCACCATGGAGGAGGGGCTGAGGTTTCGCGGCTCAGGAGAAGGGAGCTTTTGGGGATAAGGTGATTTGGCGCCCATGAGGTATGAATGGGGGGACGGGAATTGGGAGGGGAGTGGAACCATGTCTTACGGACGCATTTGTCTGAAATGTGGGGGGAGTTATAGTTCTACCCCTGCCTTTAGGCTTCTCAACTTGGATCTTGTGTACTGAGGGTCGGGGATAGTAGAGTAACTTTGCTTCTCCCCAAATAGTGGGCGGGAGCGATTTCGGGAGTGGAGGGCATGTTTTGAAATATAGTGGGCACGAGCGATTTCGGGCGACGAGAGCGTGTTTTGAAATAGTGGGCGCGAGCTATTTCGGCCGAGGAGAGCGTGTTTTGCCGACCATGGTTTATGAATTATTCGGCACCTGTCATTTCAGCTGAGGAGAAGGTGCGCTTGGATGAAGTTACGTACCTACCCTCAATGTACATCGGGACAATTGATGCGTGTCCCACATAGGCCGGTAATTTCGCGTCTCCCATTTATTTGCTCGGGTGAATTCCACCGAGTAGAGGATGTTTAATGGTTCGTTCAAATTTTGGGAGAACGAGCTTACACGTCTACCTTACCAAGTCGATTCGAGTCAAATTTTGAAATATTAGCTTGCCACTTCTTTTTTAGATGGAGAGATGATGCTCGGGAGTAATGTGTTTTTACATGCTCGTTGCTAGCGATTTACTATATGACAAATAGTTGACGCACTCAAAAACGGGAATCAAACCCAGAAAGAAATATCTCGATTCAATGAAATAGCTCGTTCACCAGGTCAAAATAGTGAACTAAATCCAATTTTGAACACCTCAATCGAGTAGCATGTTGTACAGTACTATCCGTTCATGTGTGGATAGCAAACAACATGTTCTCAAATTTAAATATTTGAATGCAAGTTTATATCGAAACATGGTTTATATCAGTCTTTGATGCATAAAACGCGGCCTCCCCCTCTCCTGGACTCCTGCTCTCTCTCTCTCTCTCTCTCTCTCTCTCTCTCTCTCTCTCTCTCTCTCTCTCTCTCTCTCTGACAATCTTCAATTCTGTCGCACGCATCCAACACACAAACCTTGTTGGTCCCTCTCCCTTTCTCTCCATCTCTCTCTTTGTGTGTGTGTGGGGGGGGGGGGTCTTTCTAGTTCGCATGCATATATACTCCATCTATAGGTCTCTCCCGCACACTATGTATGATTCTCTAGTCCAAGCTAGATATCTTGGGTGCACTCATCATACGCACACAAATTCCTTGGCTCGTTGCCTGTAACTCTCTCACGCACCACTCTGTCGTCTTGGAGCTCTTCCCTCTCTGTCTCTCAAACTCTCCATCTACCTGGGTCACACATACACATGCATATCTCACTCACACTTGATAGGCCCATCTAAAACTCTATCTCTCTCCATCATTCTCTCTCCATCTCACACGCTCACATACACAATCTCATGCCTAGATAGCCAAGTATGATGGTCTCTCACTCAATTGTAGGCACACGCAGTCCCCCCTATATGTATATGACTAGATAATCTTAGTCTCCATCACAAACATGTGCATGGTCTATCTCGATTTCTCTCGGGGCATCTTTCTATCGTGCATGCACCTCCCTCGATTCTCACCCATATAGTCCCCTCACAATCTCGAGGGTATCTCTCTATCACAAACACACCCTCTCTCCCTCCCCATGCGTCCATGTTCTCCATGTGTCCCTCTCGACCTTTGTTCCTTGTTGGCCAGACCTCTATTGGACATGTGCTATAGGGGTGTCTCTCTCTATTGCAAACAATCACGCACTAGCTATCTTCGTGTATCTGCTCGCCTGGCTTTTCTATCTCAGAGATGCATGCGTGATATGTTTGCATAAGAAACGAAAAAACACACACTCTCTCTAATTTATCGTTTGTTGTCACTTTCTCTTTCACACACATACTATTTTTGCACACTTACTCATTCTTCTTCACACGCACTTGATCTCTCTCGACTTAGGCACTCTATTCTATCCATAGCATATAGATTTATTGAAAAGTCAAACATCACAAAGTTTGACCATGTACGTGGAGAAAAACAATTACATCTAGAACGACAAACATATACCATTAGATTCACCATGATATGTAGTTTCGTATGATGTATGTTTGGTATTTTAGATATAAATAACATTTGCGTAAACCTGATCAAAATTTCCAAAGTTTGACTTCCAAAATTTACATGCACTACATTATCGAGCGGACGGAATATCTCTTTCCCCCTCTCAGCTGTCTGACGCACCACTCAGGCTTATCGGGGCTCCTCTATCTCTCTCAAACTTTATATCTCCCTGGTTCACACATAGACATGTCTCGCTCGCGCTATACATACAGACGCATCCAACACTCTCCGCCCTTGTTCTCTTTCTATGTGACACGCACCCCCCTAAGTACCATAATACCTTACTCCATCATAGGTGCAAGCACTCCCCCCCTAAGTATGATTATCTCTCACTAGCCATCAGGAACACACGTATTGTCTCCTTCGATCCATACATCTATCTCGATATCTCTTGGGGTATCTTCTATCATGCACACACCTTGTCACTCTATCTCCCACCCATGTAGTCCCATCACGATCTCGAGGGGATCTCTCTATGACAAACACACACTCTCTCCTCCCCATGTCTGCATTTTCTCCGTACGTCTCTCTCGACCTCTCTCCCTTGTTTGTCAGACCCCTCATGCCCACGTGCTAGGGGTCTTTCTCTCTCGGTTGCAAACAACCACACACTATCTCCTCACCTTGCTTCCGTTGTCCAAGATGCATGTGTGATATGTTTGCATAAGACACACACACTTTTTCTCTACTTTTATCGTGTGTTGCCCATGTGTCTTTCACACACGCACACACACTTTTTTCACTCACTCTTTCTATTTCGCACACACACACACTCTCTCTCTCTCTCTCTCTCTCTAGTTAGGGACTCTCTCACGCCCGTAAGCATATGGATGTTTTGAAAAGTCAAACCTCAGAAAAGTTTGACTAGGTATATGTGGAGAAAAACATTTACATCTGGGATGATCATTAGATTCATCACAACATGTACTTACTTCATACTATCATTTATCTTTGGAATTGTAGATATAAGTAATTTCTTTGTAAACTTGGTCAAAGTTTCAAAAGTTTGACTTAAAAAAATGTTGGAACTACATTATCGAACGGAGGGAATATCTCTTTCTCTCTCTCTGCTATCTCTCACGGCCCCCCTCTCACTTGAACTCTCTATACCGACGGATTATATGCTCACTGTGTCAGCGTATAGCTCTGTATATTGTTTAGTTGACCGGTTAACTAGTCCACATGCTGCCTCGTCAGCTCGTGTTTTGTATCTTCGTGTGCTGGCCCATATGGCAGTGGGTGAAAATAAGTAAACTAGAGGCCCATCTGACACGCGGTGAAGTAAACAAAGTTGAAACCACTCGGGGTATCACCCAGCACGCTAGTGAATAGAGGGCGCATTGAGGACACACTTCTTTCGCGTGAAGGATGCACTCGCGCACAATTCACCACTGCGCGGCTGCATGCACTAAAGGACGCACTCGCGCACACCCAACACACAACACACACCAGCACACGTGTACACCAGCGTCGCTGCTGGTTGAGATGGAAGGCGGGGCAGCCAACAAGTGGAGGCGGATCGAGCCAAAACCACATCCGGCGAGCCTGGACTACATCAGCAGCCTCCCCGACGACATGCTGCTCGTCATCATCGGCCTCCTCCCCACAAAATCTGCCGTGCGGACCGCCCTGCTGTCCTGGCGGTGGTGCCCCCTCTGGCGCCGTGTCCCCCTCAACCTCACCGTCGACAGCTGCCTCTGCGACGGGGATTGCAAACACATGGCTGCAGTCTCCAAGATCCTTTCATCGCACCCTGGGCCAGCTAGACACCTTGACATCCGCATGTTCAATACCAACTGCAAGGTCCAAGCCAAGTTTGATGAGCGGTTCTTATCCCCCGCCCTAGATCAGCTCGAGGAGCTCAGCTTTGAAGCTGGACGATGTCGCTCTCTGCCACCATCCGCGCTTCGCCTCACGCCAACGCTGCGCCGCGCCAGCTTCAGCTCCTTCTATCTTTCCCAGATTAATGTTGCGCCCGCCCTTCTTCTCCCTCAACTCAAGCAGATCAACCTCTTCGACGTTGTCATCTCGAAAAAGGCTATGGAGCACCTGCTCCGCAACTATACTATGCTCGAGTACCTTCATCTTGAGCAGATCCACGAGTTCATTAGCCTCCACATCGCCTCGATGAATCTCCGATGGATTTATGTGTCTTGCTAGCCCGCAACAAGACAACAATTGGGAAGAGATCACTCTAGTTGTTCCATGTTATGGTCATTGAGAATGCGCCTTTCCTTGAGAGATTGCTTTTATCGGATCTAGAAGGTCCAACAAAAATCTGGGTCATTGACACGCCGAAATTGACAATGTTGGTGTACTCGTCTGCCAAATTCTCCGAACTCTTTATTGGATCCATAATCGTTCAGGTACATCACTCATCTTCTTCTCCGTCTTCTTGAAATTCACATTTTTAAATTTCTTCTTGATGTATTTACGACCGTCTTCTAGAAAATGATTCCCACAAGCTTGACCCAGTCTATGCGCACAGTGAAGATCTTGGCAATAAAATCTATCGGCCCCAATCTGGATCAAGTTGTTGGATTCCCTACATGCTTTCCGTGCACGGAAAAGCTACTTATCGAGGTGAAACTTCTTTCCTATTAGTAAACGGTAATCACAACGTAGCTCAATTTTTTTGTAATTTTCCCAAATTACGATGACAAGTGTAGTGTTCAAAACTGCATCTACGCACTACACCGAAAGAAATGTTGTTAGTATTTTTTCTCACGTGATCACCTGCATCGTTTTTTTGTTGTGCTACTATAGTAGCCTAGGCTAGTCATAGTGGAAAGTAACTTAGACTAGTAACTCTATGGTTACCCTATGAGCAAGTACTACCTCTGTCCTGGTTTACTCTTCCTATTTTGTAGTATCAAAATTTGACCATGGATTTAACTGACAAAATGTTAATGCATGTCACTAAGAACTATATCGTTGGATTCATATTTGAACATAATTTCAATTGGTATAATTTTTAGTGACATGCATTGGCATCTTCTTAGGTAAATCTATGGTCATAATTTTGTACTAAATACGAGGTAGTACAAAAGTGGGCTATAACGGCCCTCCACTATGTAGGCCAAAACACGTGCCAAATTCACTTGTGATGCATTGGGCATCGATGCCCCTCCATTGCTCACCTGGTGCCCCAATCTGGATCACATACTTTGCTCCGGTGCCAAATTAACTCACGCAATGAAAAAACACTTGCGTGGGAGTGAGAGAGAGGACCGAGGCAATAAAAAACACTTGTTTGGGAGAGTGAGAGGCTGGTGTAGTTGGTTTGATTGATTTGTTTATACATGTGGGTCTGTGTGCACAGCAGTGCCAACTCTCTCACCTCGCAAGAGAGGTGCCAAAATCTTTTGATATGACATTGATGTGTATTATGTGGCATACTTTTGCGAAATATGGCGTCGGACACATAGTGGAAGGGAACAAATGCCCAAGCTCTTCACATGCTCCTAGGTAAATGAGAGGAAAGAGAAAGAGAAAGCAAGAGAGAGAGTGAAAACATATCACTAGCCAGCCAACTCTATCGTATGAGCGAATGATATTGGCACCTATTGATGACACGTCAATCTTATACAGCCAGCTTCTCTAATATGTGCTCTTCTTTTGCAGATAAAAAAGACCCAAAAGTGAAAAATGTGTTGCAGTATAACAATCTCATCGAATGCCTTCATCTCCATACAGAAATTGATTTGATCGACTACCGAGGCAACACATCTGAGATTAAATTGGCCAGGTTCTTTGTTCTAGAGGCAAGTGTGCTCAAGGTAATGAGGTTTGGCGTTCTCTGGCGCAACAATGAATGGCGTGCTAATCACCGCAAGCGTCTAAGCTTAAATGACAAAGTCTCCGCAGAAGCTGAATTTGTTTTTGAAACATCAAGTGGCCAGAGACTCGAAAACTTATTTTCCCATTAGTGACTTGTCAGGGCGGTGGATTTTAGTTTGTACGACAATGTTGCATCCACCTCAAGTAACGAAAGTTCTTACGTAAAATGTCGGAGTAAATGACCACGGGTAGCCTAACCGGCTCCCTTTGACCCTCAGAAAAAACAATGGGCCGACTGGGCCTTGAAGCACCTAAGACTCGGGGCCGCCTTCTTCCGGCTGGCTAGCATATAGGCTGGCTGGCGAAAGGCGGCCCGGCCATAAACAACCTTTGGAGGACGCCACAATAGGGCCGACTCCAAGAAGCCGGCCCATGAAGGACCGACTCTAAGAAGCCGGCCCATGAAGGGCCGACTCCAAGAAGCAGGCGGTCGTGGGCTGCACCCTAAAAGTCCACTCCCGACAATGGGGACGGGACGGAGCATGGCTACAATGGACCCTGCCACCCCCGAATCCCGGAACGTGCATGGCTACAGTCCGCCGTAAAGGGCGGCCATCTCCCGTCCGGCGAGGCACTATTGCCATGCGGATCATGAAGCCATCCACGACGGGTTGCCAGTACGGCCCGTAGGCGGCGGGCCCCTTCAGTCAGAGAGACATCCGAAGGCAGCCCAACCTCCCCCAGCCGGCCTAAGTCCGGGCCGGCTTCCTATAGCCGGCTTGCTCCCCCCCTCGGGGCGCGCGCACCATTAAGCAGACAAGACGAGGTAAGGCTACAGTGGAAGCCCGCAAGACAGTGGCACTGTAGCCATGCTTACCTCGACAAAGCCCTCGTCATCAGAGGCGAGGCAACAGTAACCAGCCCCCGACAAGATCCCCCAAGCGGTGAGGTCGGCCTGTCGACCGGCGGGCCGACAGCCGGCGGGACCCACCAGTCGGCGGGTCCCAGAAGCCGGTGGTCATAGACGCTGACGGCATGGGCCCGCACCCAGCCGGATTACCATTGTACCCCCGGGGGGTAGGCCTATATAAACCCCCGGGACACCCATGCAAAGGGTTGATCTCAGAGAGTTTTAGGCACTACCATAGGGAGAGAAGAGAGCTAGCCTTGCCCTTCTTCCTCCTCCCACCGAACAGCTCAAGGAGCCTCTTGAAGCTTCTTATCGATCTAGTGATCATGCGGAGACCCCGCAAAGTAGGAGTAGGGGTATTATCTCCACGAAGAGCCCCCAACCCGGGTAAGATCCGCCGGCGTGCATGTCTTCGCCTTATCCCGTTTCCAGGCACCGACGATGTCATACTGGCTCCCACAATGATAAGCCATCCGTTGGCATATGTCGCACCTACCACCCGACATTTGGCGCCCACCGTGGGGCCAGGTGCACCGTCGTCCGGAGACCTGCTCTGAACGGGAACCCTTTTCCTCCCCAGCGAGCGTAGCCAGCCCGGCACGCCCGATGGCGCTTGCCCCGCTACACTGCAAAGCGTCGACGACGCCTGCGCAGCGAGCTGCCTCACCGATCTTCTTGGCGAGACTCGCATCTCCGACGAGCCCGCATCCAACGTGGGCACAGGCTGCCCTGAGAGCCTACTGCGGACTTGGAGTCGATCGGCTCCACCGACCCGATGCTTGTCGGCTCCAACACAGCGTCGCTCGACGCCTTCCCCACCGACGTGATCGTCTTCGACGACCCTCTCCCTTGAGCTGACTGTGGCGGCAGCACCATCACCAAAGTGCTAGTCATCAGCCACGGCGTCGCCTCCGATGAGAACGCCCGCGACACCCTGCAGGCCACGTTGCACAATTTGTTCCCCCCCATCCCGGCGGATGCTGACGCTGAGACGCTGGAGGCACGCCGCCTTGCCCTCATCGCGGAGGGCCAGACGATAGCCACCATGAGACGCCTCACGGAAGCTCACTAGTGCGAAGTCGACCGCGCCGCCTTCGGCACGCCGCCTCCAGAAGGGCCAAGCCGAGTCGGCGTCGTCAAGAAATGCGGCGCGGCCATCGCCAGCATGCTGGGAGCGGACCGCCGGCTATACGCCACGCCCCCCCGAGAATCTACGCGCCGCCCAGTCGATCGTTGACGAGCTAAACGGACTGGGGGCCGACGAGCTCCCCTACATGACCAGACGCATCCAACAGCTGATCGACGCAGCCGCAGCGCGACACGAAGCCGGAGTCCAAGCTGGAAGCCCCCCTCGCCGAGAGCACAGTGCGACGTCGTGTACGCCGACTGCGGGTGGCGCCCGTACAAGACAAGAGAAGGAGCCAGCTGCCAGCCGCAGCCGGACACGAATCACCATCGAGCACGACGCAGAAGGCCGTCCCCGAGGTGTGGAGAGACGAGGCGACCCGCCTCCTCCTCCGCCACGCGGGGAAAGATATCCCACCCCACCGCCTATCGAGCATCCGACTCTCAACGGCCGACTTGGTCGCCGCGAAGGAGTCGGCGAGAATGATGCCCGCCATCGGATCGACTGCCTTGTGCGATCCCTGGCCCTGGAAGAAGAAGATGATGTTGGCCCACCTTGTTTCGGCCCCCGCATCCGCGACGAGCCCTTTCCCAAAGGGTTCTCGCTCCCAAGAGACACGCCCAAGTACAACCGCTCCGTGAAGCCGGAGGACTGGTTGATCGACTACTCCACCGCGGTTCGCATGGCAAACGACAACCGACGCGTTGCCATGAAATATGTCCCCCTGATGCTCCAAGGCACGGCACGTACCTGGCTCAACAGCCTCAAGTCTTACAGCATCAACAGCTGGCTGGATTTCACCGAAGCCTTCATACACAACTTCACCAGCACCTACAAACGGGCTCCCAAGCCCCGACAGCTCTCCTTGTGCATACAAGGGCCTAGCGAGTCAACCCGCGACTACCTCACGCATTGGGCCGAGCTCCGCAACTCCTGCGAAGGCGTGCACGAGGTCCAAGCCATAGAGTACTTCACCGCCGGGTGCCGCGAGGGAACTCTCGTCAAGCACCGACTCCTCTACGACGAACCGGCAACCCTTGATGAGCTACTGATCAACGCAGACAAGTACGCGACGGCCGACTCCTCAATGAAGACTGAGCTCCGGGTAGACGCCTCCGGAAAAGTGCTGGCGCCGGCTCCCAAGACGCCGGCTGGAGAATCAAGCCGGTTCCCGTATCAAAACGACCACAAGTGCAAGGCCCCAATGCCGCCTTCCACTAGTCGGCAGGTGGCTACGGTCGAAGAAGAGCAGCCTGAGGGACGACCGGCTCCCAAGAAACAGAAGGGCGGCAGGCCGGCTTGGCAGCCGGCTTTCTCCTACAAGAAAACTCTCGACGCCCCCTGCAAGTTCCATAGCGTCGTGAAGCCGTCCAACCACACAACCCGGAAGTGCCATTGGCTCACCCGAATTTCCAAGGGCGAGGGGTTGTTGCCGCCTCCGCCTGCAGGCCAGCCGCCTCCTGCCCCATTGCAGCCGGCCGCTCGGCCCGCGGTCGGAGCTATTCAAGATGAGTTCCCCGACGAGCAAGCCGCCTACATCGTGTTCACCAGCCAGACAGAGGATCGGCGCAGCCGGCGCCGACAGCAACAAGAAGTCAACGCGGTCGCCTCCAGTAACCCTGAGTTTATGCACTGGTCAGAGAAGCCCATCAGCTGGAGCCGGGATGACCACCCAGAGGTGATGCCGTCTCCTGGCTCCTATGCCCTTGTTTTGGATGCCACCCTAGCGAGAGAGAGGCGCGCCGCCCGTTTCTCCCGCGTGCTGATAGACGGCGGGAGCAGTATCAACATACTGTACCAAGATACAATGGAGAAGCTCAACATCAAGCCGAAGCAACTCATGCCAAGCCGGACTGTGTTCCACGGCATCGTACCTGGCCTGTCCTGCTCACGAATCGGCAAGATCAAGATGGATGTCCTCTTTGGGGACAAGGATCATTTCCGCCGAGAGGCAATATGGTTCGAGGTAGTGGATTTGGAGAGCCCGTACCACGCATTGCTTGGCCGACCAGCGTTGGCCAAGTTTATGGCTGTGCCCCACTACGCCTACCTCGAGATGAAGATGCCGAGTTCCAAGGGCATTATCACCATAGCCGAAGACTACAAGAAGTCTTCTGAGTGTGCAGAGGCCAGCAGTCGGCTGGCCGAGTCCCTCGTGATCGCCGAAGAGAAGAAGATGTTGAATCGAGTTGTGACCTTGGCTGGCAAGCAGTCGGCCCTGTCTCCTGACCCCAAAGAATGTGAAGCTGAAGGTTCTTTCCAGCCGGCCAAGGAGACAAAGAAGATACCCCTGGACCCGGAGCACCCGGAGAGACACGCTGTCATAGGCACAGGCCTTGACAGCAAATAGGAAGGCGAGCTCGTCGATTTCCTCCGTGAGAATCGGGACATCTTTGCATGGTCTCCCAAAGACATGTCGGGTGTCCCAACGGATTTCGCCGAGCACAAGCTACACGTCCGATCTGACGGAAAGCCGGTCAGGCAGCCCTTGCGCCGCCTATCAGAAGAGAAGAGAAGAGTAGTCGGAGAAGAAATAGCCCGGCTTCTGGCAGCCGGCTTCATTATGGAAGTATTCTTTCTAGAATGGCTTGCCAACCCGGTCCTCGTGTTGAAGAAAAACAAGCAGTGGCGCATATGCATCGACTACACCAGCCTCAACAAAGCCTGCCCTAAAGATGCGTTCGCCTGCCAAGGATTGACCAAGTGATAGACTCCACAGCAGGATGCGAGCTGTTGAGTTTCTTGGATGCTTATTCAGGCTACCACCAGATAAAGTTGAACCCAGCTGATTGCTTGAAGACCGCCTTCATCACCCGATTCGGAGCTTTCTGTTACCTGACCATGACATTCGGCTTGAGAAATGCCGGTGCCACCTTTCAACGTTGCATGCAGAAATGCCTCCTCAACCAACTCGGCAGAAATGCCCACGTCTATGTAGACGATGTCGTGGTGAAGACGGAGAAACGCGGCACCCTGTTGGAAGACCTCAAGGAGACCTTTGAGAATTTGCGTTGGTTTCAGATCAAGCTCAACTCGGAGAAGCGCGTGTTTGGGGTACTAGCCGGCCAGCTCTAGGCTTCCTGGTCTCCGAACGCGGCATCGAATGCAACCCAGTGAAGATCAAGGCCATAGAGAGAATGAAGGTCCCTACCAAGCTACGAGACGTCCAAAAATTCACTGGATGGCTGACGTCTTTGAACTGCTTCATGAGCTGACTCGGAGAGAAGGTTCTCCCCCTCTACCGACTCAAGAAGAAGTCCATTCACTTTGAGTGGAATGACCAGGCGGACCAAGCTTTCCACGAGCTAAAAAAGATGCTGTCCACACCACCTGTCTTGGCGTCCCCAACTGAGAAGGAGCCCATGTTCCTCTACATCGCCGCCACCAGCCGGGTGGTCAGCACATTCATTGTGCTCCAGCATCCAGAAGAAGGCCGAGCTCAGTTAGTCCAGAGGCCGGTATACTATTTGAGCGAAGTATTGTCCACCTCAAAACAGAACTACCCGCACTATCAGAAAATGTGCTATGGTGTGTACTTCGCCTCCAAGAAACTCAAGCCCTACTTTCAAGAACATCCCATCACAATCGTATGCACTGCCCCGCTTGCCGAGATCATAGGCCGCCGGGACGCATCCGGCCGAGTGGCGAAATGGGCCATTGTGCTGGCTCCTTACACAATCTACTATCAGCCCCGCACCGCCATCAAGTCCCAAGCACTGGCCGACTTCCTCGTTGGCTGGGCCGAGACCCAGTACCTGCCACCGGCCCCCGACTCCACTCATTGGCGGATGCATTTTGACGGATCCAAGATGCGCACTGGCTTGGGAGCCGGCATCGTCCTCACCTCTCCCAAGGGAAACAAACTCAGATACACATTGGAAATCCACTTTGCCGACCCAACAATGTGGCCGAGTACGAGGCGCTCATACACGGGCTCCGGCTAGCCAAGGAACTTGGCATCCGCCGGATCCTGTGTTATGGCGACTCGGACTTAGTGGTTCAGCAATCATCTGGCGACTGGGATGCCAAGGACGCAAACATGGCAAGATACCGTTTCCTCGTCCAACAGCTCAACGGATATTTCGAGGGGTGCGAGTTCCTTCACGTGCCACGGGCCGACAATGAGCAAGCCGATGCCCTGGCACGAATAGGCTCCACCCGACAAGCTATACCAACCGGCGTCGCCCTCCAACGCCTCCTCAAGCCATCTGTCAAGCCGTCTCCGGAATCCAGCTCCATCTTCGTGGCGCCTGACCCCGACGCAGTCGGATCCGACTTTGGGGACCAGGCAGGTGATCCGGGGACTTCGGCAGCCAGCTCGAGGACTGCCATAGTCGAACTCGGCCCGGGGACTGCAGCAGCACAGAAGGTGGAGGCCGACCCCAAATCCTCACAACCCAGCCCGCCCACCCTGGTTGCAGTAGCCGTTTTGGCAATCGAAGAAATCACAGCTCCATCATGGGCTCAGCCCATCCTCCATTTTCTGATAAATGGAGAGCTACCGAATGACGAGATCTCGGCAAGACAAGTCCAACGCCGAGCCGGAGCTTACACAATAATGAATCAAGAGCTAGTTAGGCATAGTGCTACCGGAGTCTTGCAGCGCTGTGTCGAGCAAGAGAAGGGCATAGCAATCCTCGAAGACATCCACCAAGGCGAATGCGGCCACCATGCCGCCTCTAGGGCGCTTGTCGCCAAAGACTTCCGCCATGGATTCTTTTGGCTGACTGCTTTGGAGGATGCCAAGGAACTAGTCAAACATTGCAAAGGGTGCCAAGTCTTCGGCTCCAAGCAACACCTGTCGGCTTCTGCACTCAAGACCATCCCCATCACTTGGCACTTTGCCGTCTGGGGGCTGGACATGGTCGGCCCATTCAAGAGGGCGCGCGGCGGCATGACACATCTGCTTGTCGCTGTAGACAAATTTACCAAGTAGATTAAAGCAAAGCCGATCAAGAAACTGAATGGGCCGACTGCCGTGACATTCATTGCAGACATTACAACTCGGTATGGCGTGCCACACAGCATCATCACCGACAATGGCACAAATTTTGCCAAGGGAGCACTGGCACGTTTCTGCGCGACACAGGGCATCTGATTGGACTTAGCGTTCGTTGCCCACCCGTAGTCAAACGACCAAGTCGAGCGAGCAAACGGCCTCATCCTCTCCGGTATCAAGCCCCGACTGGTCGTGCCACTGGAGCGTTCGGCCGGCTGCTGGCTCGACGAGCTACCGGCCGTCCTCTGGAGTCTGTGCACTACACCAAACAAGTGAACCGGCTTCACCCCCTTCTTCCTTGTATATGGTGCTGAGGCTGTCATGCCAACTGACATCAAGTTCGACTCACCTCGGGTCACCATGTACACGGAGGCGGGGGCTAAGGAAGCAAGAGAAGACAGCGTCGACTTGCTGTAAGAAAGCCGGCTGTTAGCCCTCAGCCGGTCCGCCATCTACCAGCAAGGACTACGCCGTTACCACAATCGGAGGGTGAAGCCAAGAGCTTTCCAAGAGGGAGACCTTGTGCTCCGGCTGATACAGCGAACGGCCGGCTAGCACAAGCTCTTGGCCCCTTGGGAAGGCCCCTTCATCATCAGCTGGGCTCTAGAAACGATTCCTATTACCTAATCGACGCACAGAAGCCGAAGGCACGCAAGAGAGACGACTTCGGCAAGGAGTCGGAGCGCCCGTGGAACGCCAATCTTCTTCGAAGATTTTATAGTTGAAATGCAGTATGTATCACGCTACCTTTTGTATTAAATATGAGACAACGGGCCCCCCGAGGAGTTCTCGGGGACTACCCTATTTTATCTATGTATGCTGGGTATCACACCCATGGTCACCCCACTACATTTACTTTCTCCGTCCGGCACCGGGTTCGACTAGTCGGCCCGGGGACTTGCCGCCTTGAGTTATGTCCAAGTTCTACCTGCAGTCAGACAAGTAATGTGCCAGCACCCAAGCCCTCTCTTGCGAGAGTCACAGCTCGAAGAATCAGCTGCCCGACTAGCAAGAGCTAAAGGCGGAAAGGATGCCCACATGAAAAACGGCTAAGGACTAACAAACTTACATAACACAAGCTGGCTCCCCCCCTCGCCAACGGGCTGTCGAAGCAGTCGGCTGGCCGGCTTCCTTTCCTACTCCACTACAATCTAAGAAAGCTTGAGTCCTTGCCTTCCTAGACGGCTGAATTCCATACCCGGCCACAGACTGCAGAGCAGCTGTCCGGCTAGGGAAGGCGGCAACCAAGGGAACGCGGCAAAGGAAAAAGCCGAGAGATAAAAAGCAAGTAGGAATGGAAGCCAAGAACAAGCATAATAATATTTACACCAAAAGCCTTCGAGAGGCCAGCATTCAATGAAGTTTGAATAGACCCCCAGTGGGTGGAATTGCGCAAAGATAACAAATCTGTTCAAAGAGTGACAAGCAGGAAAGTAAAAACGGTGAATCAAGCCAAGGGAGCGCCCGGAGCGTCAGGAATACCGGTGGAGATGGCGGTGTCGGCTGGAGGAGTGGCCGGCTGACGAGTCTCGGCCTGGTCATCACCTATGGCAGGTGGAGCATTCGCGCGTGCTTCATTGCTAGAGGCACAGTCAGGATGAGGCTGGCTGGCTGCTCCAACATCCGGCAGATCATCCTCACCGTCTTCCTCCTCCTCCTCTTCTCCCTCGTCACTGGAGTCAATCTCCTCCGCCGAGTCTTCACCATCGGCCGAGTTCAGCCCGAACCATTCTTCCGGCTGCGCGACACCATCCTCGTTCACCTCAGGAGCAAAGGCGCTGGTGTCGGTGAAGTAGGCAATCACCGAAGCACGCTAGATGATAGCCGGCCGCACCGCCCCCAGCTCCACGTCGGCCTCCTACCGCCAGGTGCGCAGCTGGTCCAAGTTCAGCCCAGGGTACCAAGACCGGACGAACTCTAGCGCCCGTAGAGCGCCGGATCGAGCTGCTGAAGCCTTCCAGGCCTCGAGGCGGCTGATGGCTACTTCCAACCAGTCGGCAGTACGGCTGGGGGTGCGAGGAATTACTTCACCAGGCCAAAGGGCGGCCAGCACCTGTGCTCCGGCACGCCGAAGTCGGCGGAGCATGCGGTAGGCCGGCTGGAGGCGGGCCTCGATCGTCAGAAGCTGCTCCTCAAGCAACCAGTTGGCATCCGGTGCGATCTCAACCCCAGCCTGCCGCCGGGCCTCACGGTGGGCTTCGATGGCTTGGTTGGCAGCGACGAAATGGCCAGGAAAGTACTCTTCACAAAGAAGAAAGAAACAGAGCAAGTCAGGAGATAAACTGACTTACAAGGACAAGCAAAGAGTGAAGAAGAAGGCGGCCTACCGTCAACCAAATCCTCAACTTGGCTGTAACCCTTGCTCAGAGCTTGCCTTGCCTCGGCCCAGCACGCCGCCTCGGTCTCATATTCGGCTTTGGGGGTGGCCTCGCTGTCCTGAGCCGCCTTCAGGGCCGCCTTGTGGCTTTCCTCTTGGTCGGCCAGTTGCTTGGTCAGGCAGTCACGCTCCTGAGCCAAGGCACTGAACTCACCCTCCTTGGTGCGAAGGGCGATCTGGGCCACAACCAGCTGTTGCCTCAAGTCGGCGTTGGCTCCTGCCAGCATGGAAAGAAGAAGTTAAGAAAGAAGTCAGCAAGAAAGATCTGACCCGACTGCTCAGCAGTCGGCCCGAATCTCGGGGACTACACCCAGTGGGTGCGCTGACGCGCCCCCACATGAGATAAAAAGACAAAGACACTCACGCCAGCTCTCCGACAGATCGGCGGCCTTTTTGTCTGCCTCCCGGACCTGGGAGTTAAAGGTAGAGGCGTGTAGGTTGCGATAATCCTGCAAACAGGACGAAGAAGCAAGCAAGAGCAAATCAGTAAAGCAAAGTCTTCGAAGAAGTTCCAAGCCGCCTGCTCAGCAGCCATCTCGGAACTCGGGGACTACTCCTAGTGCGTGCGCTGACGCGCCCCCACGGAAAAAATCAAGAGCAAGAGAACTCACCCGAACGACCGCCCGTGTCGCAAGAAACTCTCGGTTACACTGCTGCAGCGCGGTGGCTTGAGCCTGAAGCCGGCTACGGACATCTTGCGCCGCCAAGTTCAACGCGGCCGTCCCACTGCCTGGCGTCCACCCTGGCGAGCTAGCGGTGGCCGACTCTAGATCATGCGACAACGAGCTGGAGCCGGCCGCCCTCTGCGGATCCGGCTCTAAAGCCGCCCTCGCCGCACGCTGACGAGTCGGCGACAAGACCACAAGATCCGCCTTTGCGGTCGGCTGCTCAGGTGGCACCTCGGTCTGGCTGCCTTGGTCGGTCCCGGCCGACAGAGGCGGCACCACTTCTCCCTCCGGGGCGACTACGTCGCCCCCCTCCCTCTCCATCACCGGCGGGTCGCGGCCGATTTCCTCCAGCGGGGGCACCGGGATGTCCGGGAGCGCGGAGCGGAGGGGGATGATGAGTTGCGGAGGCTGGCCACGCAAGGCCTCCGCCGCCCTCTCGGCAGCCTTGGCCTCTGCCCGGGCCCTGGCTGCAGCGTCGGCCTGCCCCTCGGCCGACTCCGTCGTTGCCTCCTGTGCTGACTCGGCGGCGGCTGCCCTTCTCTCCTCCGCCTCCTGCTCCTCCCGCGCTTCCCGCGCGTTCCGCTCCGTCGCCGCCTGAAGCTCGGCGTGGGGGTCTATGCGACGGAACCCGCAGACCCTCCCGGTCCGCCGACTATGGAGGCGGCGGTAGTCCGCTCAAGAGAGAGTGGGGCCATGGTTGACGAAACAGAGAAAGGACTTAGAAGAACATCAACTGAAGAAAAAAGAAAGGTGCGTAAGGACCAGAACTTACGCCGAGACAGCCTGCGGCTGCTTCACTACTTTGCGGAAGCGGGCCGCCTTCGCGGCCGCCTCGTCCCGTTTGGTCGCCGCCGCGGGTCCCTTAGGCTTCTTCGGCCTGCCGCCGAAGAGAGGAGACGCCGCTCGACGCTTTTGTGCGCTGCCTCACGCGGTCGGCCCGTCGGATGGGCCGGCACCTTGGGGGTCGGACGCCGGCTAGCGGCGCGGAATGGGATCGGCCTCGTCATCGTCGGGTTAGTCATCAAGGCCGGCGGTGAAGCCGGAGCCGCCTGTCTCGCCGCCGCCCCCCACGGTGTCGTCGTCCAGGGTGGCCGCCCCCAAGTCAGGGTCGTCAGGGTTGTTCGCCTCGCGGTCGGGGGCGAACTCGCGCTCCGGCCCCGCGGTCCCGGGCGAGGGATGAAGAAGGGGTTCTGATTGAAGACAAGCCGACTGGTCAAGAGTCGGCCAGAAAAGAAAATTCGGCAACAAAGGAAGAAAGAAAGTTTACCATGGGTGGTCGATTGGCGCGAGAGTATGGCGCCTTGCCATACTGCCAGTCCTCGGTGAGCTTGCAGTTGGCGATGTAGTTCACCAAGTAAGATACCTCGTCGTGAGGCATCTCCCTGGTGTTGAGCCGGCTTGGGTCGAAGCGGCCGCTCATCTGACAGATCCGATGAGGGCGGCCTTGAAGCGTAAGTACCCGGCGCTCGACGAATGCAGCGATCAAGTCGGACCCGGTCAGGCACTCCGACTGGATCAGCACCCGAAGCTAGGCGACGGCACCAGCTCCAGCCGGCGTCAGCGACCTGGCCCGGAAGGACCACGAAGACGACCTCCCAGGCGGTGGGCCGGCTATGTAAGCCGGCAAGTTGACATAGTTGCCATTCGGGGCAACCTTCTTCACGTAAAAATAAGACCGTTGCCAGAGCTTCACCGACTGGATCAGCGCGATAGGAGGGAATGAGTTGTCGGCGGTGGACCTTCTTATGGTGATGAAGGCGCCGCACGGAGCCGGCACACCTGCGACAACCGTGCCGAGCTTGGATTGGAAAAAACTCCCCCCAGAGCTTGATGGTGGGAAGGACGCCAAGGAAACCTTCACACAAGGAGACGAAGGCCGACAGCAGCACCACCGTGTTGGGGGTGAGGTGGTGCGGCTGAAGTTGATAGAAGTTGAGAAACGCGCGGAAGAAGCCGGTCGTGGGGAGACCGACGCCGCGCAGGCAGTGCGAGTAGAAGATCACTCGCTCGCCTTCCTCCGGCGCCAGCGAAACCTCCCTCGCTAGCGCAAGGCGAACTCGCACAAGATCTTTGCCCGGCAGCCGCCGCATCTTGCGGAGGAAATTGATGTGGTTGTCGCGGACGGTGGATCCCTCCCAAGAGAGCCATGGCGGTGAGCGTGGCGGCGGAGAGCGCCCGGCGCGGAGGTAGCAAGCCTGCGGCACACTAGGGAGAAGAAAGGATGGCGGAGCGGGAGCACGGCGAGGGGCCACCGCAACGAGGAAGAAGAGGGAGGAGGCAGGGCGAGGGCGAGCGTGCGAACGACTGCCGCTCCCCTCCCCGCCCCTACTTATAGCCTCGTGCGGCAAAGCCGAGGAGGCGAGGCACGGGGGGGGGGGGGGGGGTGATTAACTGCGCCCACTCCCCCACGACCCGCGGTTCTCACGCCTTGATGGCGAGCGGGAACCGTCGCCGGAAAACGTGCGGTCGGTTCGGGCCACAGAAGATCCGCGCATGGGCCGAGGCGTAGAAGTGACGGGCCCCGGCCTGCGGCAGCGTCCCGTCACGCGCGTGGGCTGGCAGACCCTTCTAGCCGAAGGGTGCCACATGGCACGCGGATGGGGGGCGGTCGGCCCGCTGCTTCGCTAGCGTGCTAGCTGGTTCCCGCCTTCAGATTTTGAGGAGGCTTCGCCGAGAAGGCACGCGCAAGGGAGGCCGACTCCTAGCTGGCCGAGCTTCTCGATTCCCCCTTCAGCCGCGAAGCCCAACCAGCTTCGGGGACTACTGTCCGAGTAAATGACCACGGGTAGCCTAACCGGCTCCCTTTGACCCTCGGAAAAAACAATGGGCCGACTGGGCCTTGAAGCACCTAAGACTCAGGGCCGCCTTCTTCTGGCCGGCTAGCATATAGGCCGGCTAGCGAAAGGCAGCCCGGGCATAAACAACCTTTGGAGGACGCCACGATAGGGCTGAATCCAAGAAGCCGACCCATGAAGGACCGACTCCAAGAAGCCGGCCCATGAAGGGCCGACTCCAAGAAGCAGGCGGCCGTGGGACGCACCCTAAAAGTCCACCCCTCACAACGGTCACGGGACAGAGCATGGATATAGTGGACCCTGCCACCCCCGAATCCAGGAACGTGCATGGCTATAGCCCGCCGTACAGGGCCGCCATCTCCCGTCCGGCGAGGCACTGTTGCCATGCGGATCATGACGCCATCCACAACGGGTTGCCAGTACGGCCCGTAGGCAGCGGGCCCCTTCGGTCAGAGAGACATCCGAAGGCAGCCCAACCTCCCCAGCCGGCCTAAGGCCGGGCCGGCTTCCTATAGCCGGCTTGCTCCCTCCCTCGGGGCGCGCGCACCATTAAGCAGACAAGACGAGGTAAGGCTACAGTGGAAGCCCACAAGGCAGTGGCATTGTAGCCATGCTTACCTCGACAAAGCCCTTGTCATCAGAGGCGAGGCAATAGTAACCAGCCTCCGACACGATCCCCAAGCGGTGAGGTCGGCCTGTCGACCGGCGGGCCGACAACTGACGGGACCCACCAGTCGGCGGGACCCAGAAGCCGGCGGAGAAGCCGACGGTCATAGACGCTGACGGCATGGGCCCGCACCCAGCCAGATTACCATTGTACCCCCAAGAAGTAGGCCTATATAAACCCCCCGGGACACCCATGCAAAGGGTTGATCTCAGAGAGTTTTAGGCACTACCATAGGGAGAGAAGAGAGCTAGCCTTGCCCTTCTTCCTCCTCCCACCAAACAGCTCAAGGAGCCTCTTGTAGCTTCTTATCGATCTAGTGATCATGCGGAGACCCTGCAAAGCAGGAGTAGGGGTATTATCTCCACGGAGAGCCCCCAACCTGGGTAAGATCTGCCGGCGTGCATGTCTTCGCCTTATCCCGTTTCCAGGCACCGGCGATGTCTTACTGGCTCCCACGATGATAAGCCATCAGTTGGCATATGTCGCACCTACCACCCGACATAAACTTCCTAGTAATTCCCTCTTCGTAGGTGCAGCATTACTCCTAACATTTGTAATATTAGTTTGAAACTTGTAATATTGCCGTGTCTATTCCTGCATTTTCAAAATCCTGCGAATCAAACAGGTCTTGAGTTGGTGATGATGTTGTGCCTGCCATCTTTCACCCATAGCCGTCGGATCTAGATCTGATGCATACAAACCAAACTTCTCCAGTTTTGCAAAAAGATTCCCACACTTGTTCCCTATTTACAAACAACTCCTTGTCTATCATAATCAGCCTTATCTCCTCCCCACCACATCTAGAAGGCCATGGAAAAATCTGGCGCGATGGCCGCTGCCGGTGCCGTCCACCCCCAATCTTGGTGTTCCGTGCAATGCATAGGCATCTACGCACAGGAGATTATGTCGAACACGGCTAGTTGTAAGCAGGCTAGCTCTACAGCCATGATGATAGTCACTGCAGACAGTGAGGCTGACCATGGTATGCCGAACACGGCGCCTGTACTCAGGTGTCATCTCCGGCGCAGGGTCTTGCCACTTCACTGTGAGGAGCAACACACTATAATTTGACCAACGGGTAGTACAGTGCTACTACATTGTAGTACTACAACTAGTATTACTAGCACCACCGTCTGGATTTAGGAGTACTACCACGTCCATCTAGATTTTAGTATTTGACTAGCAATATCTAGTAATGCATGTCACAAAAAATGTACTACTCCCTCTGTAAATAAATACATGGTGTATTGTTTTATTCCTATCGGTGAGAGAACTTAATGTGTTTTTGCTAATTAATAGGAATACATGCAATGAACTAAACACTGCATGTCTTGTTTGGTAGTCTCAAGTTATTGAAAGCATGCACGACCCACATCTCTCATTGGTTGATATGTCACGAAATAAGAAACGAGAAGGGAGTTAATGTACCGTGCCTAAGTGTTTTGGGATTATTTGGTTTTCGTAAGGTGACTTACATAACATTTTTTATTACATGCATTAACATTTTATTAGTTAAATCAAAGGTCAAAACTTGGCGCAAAATGCAAAGGGGACCTATAAACCAGTAAACATCAAACTTCTCTCATTTGGCCCCAACTAGAGGTCCAGTGAGATGACTATACTGCACCGACACGGAGGGGGGCACAGCTTCATTGACTGACTACAACTGCCTTTGGGTGCATGACACGTGGGCCCAATGGGTGGCTGGCCCACCTATCATACAGCCAAAGGCAGGTGCAGTAGAGGGCCGAGGAGTAGATGGCCAACACGCACGTGAGTTCAACGCAGTCTGCACTTCTCATATAAAGGCTCCCCGCCAGTCCAATCTAGTACGAAATCCTACACACCTACGCACGCTAACGAAGGGCAAGAGTGATCACTCAATCGCAAGATCATTTGACTAGAAGCTAAGCTAGACCCATGGAGGCGATGAGCACGAGCATCAGCCGGCTATGCCAGATGGTCCACGACGCTGGCCTGCGGCCCAGCACCGAGGAACGTCTCCAGGTAGTGCTTGAGGCTGCCAGGGCGAGGGGCCGCTTGGACGACAGCTTCGTCTCCTTGATTGACGAGGTCCTCGTCGGCTTCCTCGACAAGTTCATCATCGTCAAGAAGCTCGCGGATGACCTTGACGTACGCCTCCAGCCGACGCGCCCAGTTTCTAAGATGCCCGCCACCCTCAACAGCAACTATAATGACAACCTCTTCGACGCACTGGTGGCCCTGCGACTGACCGCCGTCACGCCGGAGAATGTCCACCTGGAGGTCACGCTCGCCGCAAAGCGCCTGGTGCAGCAAGACACCATCAACATAATCACCCACGTCTAGGCGCAAATTGTCCACAAGGACTACTACATGCAAGAGGAGGACGATAGGAAGCTGGCCTTCTTGGACCGCAGGGCAACCTTGGACGACATTGTTCATAAGCACGTTGAGCTCGCCGCCAACGCCGCTGCTCCTCACACGTCGGTTGGTGACCCGACGCACTAGGGTGTGAGGATGTCGTTGATGGATCCGTATGTATTTTTATCTTCCCGTCAAAACCATGTAGTAGTATATGGTACTACTAGTAATTATCTTACCTTTCGCATCAACTTTATAATTTTCGTACGTACTCCATGAATGAACCGCGCCAGAACCAAACTTCTCATTACTCTAGGGAAAACTGTTATTTCTATCTATCGATCGTGCCATGGAGAAGAACCAAATTTTACAAGTTACAAGTTCAAAAGGAAAAGCCTGCCGTGTTCGCGTTGCACCCCCACACGGTTGGTCCAGCACACTGCTCAAGGGGGAATGCGTGCGGTGTTGCATTTTCACTTACAAATGGGACCACAATTGAGCAAACCGACTATCGGCAAACCCCCACCCCGCCCATCGTGCGATGGCTGAGAAAACAGGAGGGAGAAGAGATGGCTGTAGCATGGACTCCAAGAAAATTAGTGTCGGATGGGACTCATGTGGGTGGCTTGTGCCATACTACTAGACGTGAATGCTAGTATCAAGCCTATATCGAGGTGCTGGTTACGTAGAACAAATTTCCTGGAGTTCGTGCTCAGCCCTCCTCTATCTCTCTTCTCAGCCAGCCAGCAGATGCGCGGAGCCCATCGTCTGTTTGATCATATGCGGCCCCACATGTCAGGCAAAACACATGAGGACCCACTGAACCTGCACATCTTTGACCTCGACATGCTGGTGATGAAAAACAAATCCAATAAAGATCTTTGGTGGCCGCTTTTGGAGTTACTCAAGAGTAGTAAGATTCTATTTAGAGTTTAACCCAAGATGCACATCACATGGCTTCCACTAACACTCTATTATCTTGCATGACATGACCTGGATGCTGGATGTCCCACGTGTCGGCAAAAGGAGGATGAACTCGATCAAACCTTTGGTTGTGCTCTCGGATTAGACTAGTTGTGCTAACTTAAAATTTTAAATTGGTCCAAGAATAATGGGGTCATTTCCGTCCTGTTCCCTGCATGGAGAAGACGATTGAACAATTGCAGAAGGAAGGGTGACAGCAAATGGAGGAGGGAGGAAGAGCGTGCGACAGTAGTTCCAAATCAAGAGGGAAAGGCAAAGAGTCAATGGACGGTTGCTAGTTTGCCACGGTACAGGAAGAGGCGCCCCGGCCTACACGTCTGTTCGAAAATAGTAGAAAAGGACTCGTCGTCGTCTCACTAACATGTTGGAACAGGACCACATGTCAACGAAACATGGTGTGTAATTTCTCGTGCAATATGCGATCTGGCCGCATTGGCCCGAGGTGCCGCATTTGTTATCGACCTTTATTTTTTTAACATACAATTTGAGTGGATAGCTCCTGTGGTCATCACACGTGAGCGGATATATAGGTGGGCTAGGTGGGCAGGCGGCAACAATCTGAGTGCTAAAAGAGTTGATCCAATGCTTGGTTTTGTTTGGATTTTCCAACTATGACCATTGGATAGAGTGAATCAATGGCTTACGTTCAAAGTTATTCTCATACTATAGAATGGTATAGGAACGTGGAGAGATTCGGTTGATTTTATATTGCTGAATAATATAAAATATTATGAGTGCAGACGCTCCACTGCGATGTTTGTTGCTCCTTCTCAGTCATCGGGAATCTATGTTCTTCCACTCTTTCGTTTAGCACATGAGCTTTGTTCATCCTTTTGCCGACACGCGGGACATCTATATGCCTCCATTTTAAAAATCATAATATATGCCTCCATGACACACGGGACATCTAGCATCAAGGTGGCGTGTCATGCAAGAAAATGGAGATATGCAGTGCGTAAGTGAGTCGTGCACTTCGATGGCACCTAGTACTATGCAATATTTTTTCTCCTCGATGGCACGAGAATAGTGCATGTACTCAATGACAGAGCACAGGATGGTAGCCATGGACATGGTCCTCCCTTTTTGAAGAGAGTACTAATAAATAACTTTGATTTGTCCCGTCAATCCACAGAACAACGAGAAGCTTGCTTACCTTCTCCCTCGCCAACGCATGCGCGGTGGCTCGTAGCACGAGGAGAAATTTTTGCTTACAAGCGGTGGATATGCAATAGTTCATTTGGTGTTAGATTGCCAGAAGTACTACTATAGTACCATCATTATTGTTCGACTTCTGGAAGAGGAGAAGAGCCAAGCGCAAGGTCACCTACTAACCTAGTACAGTACTACTATAGACAAAGCTGGTCCACCTTTTTAGAGCATGGTTAATTAATATAGGAGGCTCTTGCAGCGGCACATCATTTAGAGCAAGTACTCTCTTTGTAGGAACAAAGGAAGTGAAACAAAAGTTGGAGTGGATGCTAGATTGCCAATTAAAACATGATTACATCGGAAAAAAAAATCCTATAGCATTCTATCCTATGAATCAAACGACCAATGTAGGAAAATTATGAGGGGGGTCTCTCCAACAGTATTCCTCGGCTCGCACCTAGCATCACGGTGGTCGAACTTGGAGTCATTCATCTGGTACACGTGGCATCTCAGATCTGGACAGAAGGTGACGCGACCTCTCACTTCATCCGCCATTTGAAGCGGCACGCCGGTGGAGGACTAGCATACTCCAATATTAGGTTGGCTCTATGTGATGTGGCAACTTCATATACTAACCGGATGCTGGCTATACTACTATGGTACTCACATTCCAAGAAGTGACTCGAAAACCATTCATAAATTGAGTCTATGACATGCATTTGCAAATGTACCATTCATTACATATAAAAAGTCATCAACACACAACGACAACGAGGATACATGTTGGATTAGAGATTATTTCCAAACAAAACATTCTAGTAAATACTGAAGTTTTCATCACACAACAAATAACAAGCAATGAAATGAACTTCAACTCAACCAATCCTCGGCATTGGAAATGCTTGCTTTGAAGCATAGGTGCTCTGGGAAGGGCCAGCTATTGTCAATATCGACAACAACGTAGGATCGATCATCCAGGCTGAAGCGGAATATATGAGGATCAGGGTAGGGAACCACTGCAATATCTGAGGTATAGATACAGTTGTTTCTCATAAATGGTAGTAATATTGTGTCAACAACAGCTGGATCGCCTTTAACCATCATTGGATAGTTTGGTCCAAGGAAGAGCGAGTTTTCTCCAAGACTATCAATACTGTACAAGAGAGAAGGTGTTGGCACTAGGACACTAGTATCCATCCTGAATACCCTGCAACGGGTGTTGGAATAGGTCCAGAGAGGGCGACCATGGGAGACAACACGTGCTCCCTCAGTAGTAACAATCTCAGTGCACTGTATACAGACAAGAAGAGGTGATCCATCAGAATTAGTTGCCAGGCGCCAGTGAGTATATAAGTCCTTGGAAACACAAGCAGAAGGTTAATTAGTAAACGGAAACTTGCTAACCCACATGCATGTGGATGAAACAATTATAATTACGGTGGAAGATAAACGTACCGAAACTACGAGGATCCCATGCAAAAACAGTGCCATGAGTGGTGGAAGCTGATTTTTGAGCAAACACAAGATCCTCATATTAAATTGCATCATAGTACTCATCATCCGTGTACAGAAACTGATTTTTGAGCAATATCCATGGACGAACCGTGGAATCAGTAACGACGGCAACAAGCTTGTCGAAGATAGCAACAACTTCATAGTTCTTGTAATTACAAGAGCAGTTGGGAACTCGACAAATTGCTATCTTCCATAGACGACAGCCACCATGATCGTATTTGAACGTACGTAGATCATCTGTGTGCTCAATCTCAGGGCACTCTGAGATTTTTGGATGTGGAATCCACTGACAAGTGTACACATTCACAAGTTCCCACTCGCAATGGTACCCAATATAAACAACCGAATCTCTATTTGCGCCAGCCCGGGCCTTACCCTTAAGCGATGGCATCTTGATATCACACGTATCATTATCAAGCGGCATCAACTTGCACAAGGCGAGGTCTCTGTCGTCCGTGCCCATGCGAACAGGCTTATAGCAAAGAAGATAAGGGAGATCAAACCGCTCTTGGACCCTTGGGTTCCTTGTAATGATGTTATTAGTTGAGTCAAGAATGGTCTTGAACGAACCGGCCATGCTAGCCGATGTGATGACGTCACACCGATCAATGAGTTCCTCCACCACGTCATCTTTCAGATCGGGGCAAGAATAACAGGGTCGTTTCCGGCCTGTTCCCTCCATGGAGAAGACGATCGATCAATGACAGAAGGAAGGGTGAAGGCAAATGGAGGAGGGAGGAACAGCGTGCGATAACAGTTCCAAATCGAGAGGGAAAGGCGAAGAGTCGGTGGATGGTTGCCAATTTTCCACGGTACACGAAGAGGCGCCCCGGCCTACACGTCCATTCAGAAATAGTAAAAAAGGACTCGCTGTCGTCTCACTGACATGTTGGAACGGGACCACATGTCAACAAAACATGGTGTGTAATTTCTCGTGCAAACTGCGATCTGGCCGCGTTGGCCCGAAGTGCCGCATTATTTCTCGACTTTATTTTTTTAATGGCATGCCGTTCAGTTTTGAAGCACGACTAACTGGTACTGTATGCAAGGAAAACATAAACTACTCTACCACTACTCCACCTCTAGTACTAGTAGTATAAAAAAGATATATAGGCTGGAGCTTTAGTGCTTTCTTGCTAAGGGCTGCCCACTTGCTTCTCACACTATCACCCTCTCTCCAGATCTAAAAAAGACGGCCTCTCTCTCCCTCCTCACCGGTGGTCACAGATCTTCCGGGGAAGAAAAGGACATGCAGAGTTAACGCACTCGTCGTCGGTGAGCGAGGTCACGCACGGACGACAAGGCCGTCCTCTCAGACCTAGAGCCCGCGCAGGATGGCCGCCGTCCCCAAGCTCGCTGCCGTAGTGTGTGCAGAGGATGACGAGCATGAGTGAAGCCACTTCCCACCGACCCTCAGGTATGCTACCTCTTTTCGAACCATACCCTTGTTCTATTGCCCCCATCTGCCACGTCGCTGCATGTGGATCTTTTTCCACTCCACCATCTTCCCAATTTGCTATCCTCTGCTCTACTGGTCACGCAGACGAAAACCTTAATTTGCACTATTAAAGGAAACCCTACTTCATGTAGACTAATCCATGTCTAGGTTGAATAAGGAAAGGAAGGGAGACTGTACTGCCCAAGAGAGTAGGCATCGAACCCGCATCTAGGTTGAAAAGGGGAAAATCAGTAGCTAAGGAACGAGTCTCCTGTCTCTTGGTTGAAGAATGGTAGAAAGGCATGACAACACAATAGAGAATGACCAGGTCGATCGGGTTGTTGTCCTCACATAGGAAAAATGTGGCTAAAGAGAACAAAAATGGGACATAATCCACATATGCTGCCTGGATATTTGTTGCTCTGGGCAACCATACCTCCCTCACCACTCTATGCATCCATGGAGGTACATTGTACTGGTGCGCCCACTGTCCGAATGAGCCTCCCATGCTCTTATTGCCACTTTTTTGCTGTTATTATAACGTCAGCAGTCAAGTCAAGCAATTCTACTGCTAAAGTGATGCCACATTTAAATAATGCCGCACTCAGTCTAATGTCACCGATAAATTTAAGCAATGTCATTTAATGTCACTGGATTATTTCAGGGTTAGCTGTTGATTGTGGATGTATTAAAGATTTCTCAGCTAAGGCATTCTAATGCTGTTGCATAGCCAGTATACCAATGATGAATCTTGTTTCTACCTTCAGATTTTTGCACTATTAGTGGTTATAGATTACATACCTCACTTTCATGAGATGAGTCATTTTTTTGTACAGTGTCAAGAGGAAAGGTCAAGAGTGGGCACCTCCTCCGGCTGTTCTCTTGATTCGTCCGATCAAGTTTTTATGCTTGACCAATTATCAAGATTGGGATAGCAATTTTTAGGTCCCTCGAGTTCGAAATGATATTTACCTTGAAGGTACATGGCTTGCAATTTTTTTGATACTGTCATTAGTTAATAATGCTAGTTACCTTCAGACTTTTGTATTTGGTTTAATGCTCATGCACAGCTAGTATACCAATGCTGAAACTTGTTACCTTTACATTTTGTATTGTTAATTTTTATAGAAATCTTCCAGTGCTAGAGTTTATTGAAATCTGTTCAGTAAAACCATTGTATTGTACCCTGTAATAAAATAACTACTCTACTGTTGCACTAGCCACTGGATTAGTGTATATTTGTAGTATTCGAATGATGTTGCATTAGCCTATGGACATAAATAAAGTGTGGCAAGCTTTCCCAGATATGTGCTCAAGAAAAGTACTACCTGTTTTTCTAAATACTAGACGTTTGGGTACTTCAAATTGAACTGCGAAAACGTCTTATATTAAGGAACAGAGGGTGTAGAGTCCACTCAAATTATCCCAGTAAAGCTAGTCATACATTTGTTAAAATTAATGTTCATTATGTTATCAGATGAGGTCTGTATGTTTGTCTCTAATGCCTGTCGACTACATACCTGACATCATGATGTAATGTTAAGTCATTTCCTTTTGTACAACGTCACTGAATTGTCAAGGCGGTGATGGTATTTTATTTTAGTTGAATTGCACAAAATATGCTTAAAAGAAGAGGAAAGGTCAGGAACCGATCATTCTTTTAGAAAGAACTATATATGCCTTCCTGACATTAGCCGTTGTTGCCTTATTTATTCCTTCAAATAGGTGGTTAGAAACAGTCTTGCTACCTTTTCCCATTAAGAAATTGGAATGCTTATATTTGTGAGTCTATGCTTCAACTAGTGCCACTTTTATAGTAATCACACTTTCAATATCTATGCAAATAGGGATGCTCGATTTTAGTGGATCTGCACAAAAAGTCCAAATGGTTCAACATTAGGAGCATGTTTTCTTCCAAACCTTTATATCGAATTGGTGGCACTATGAGCTGTTCATTACGAAGGTACATGGTTTGCTACTATCTTGCTACTATTTTTGTACTGTCATTAGATAGTAATACTAGTGGTTTTCATGTGAATTTATTGGCAGGGTGGACCTACATTGGAGGTGCAGGACAAGATTTAATGATTGGATGCTCAATTACAGTTGTATCGATTTCACCTCTTCCATCACCGCGAACATGGATACCCTTGGTTTGATGAAGAATAGGCACTATATTTCTGCTCTGAACCAGCAAATCAATTCAGTATGAAATTTTCTAGGGCAAAACATGACTGTATCAAATTGTCCATTGCAAAACATGACAGATGCTAAGCGGAAGACACATGTTTAAAGCGAAAATACAAGGTGGGTTATAAGTTTACTAGCTGCTTGACATTTGTGCAGACAGAGATGTCTGCCCGTTGCTATTTGGCAAACAAACAAAGTGACTGCAATTTTGGTTGAACTGCACAAGAGAATAGTATAGTCACTGCATGCGGTGCCATTTGAAAATAGACACAGAAAGATTGGATAGTCACTTCATGGACTGCAGAAAAGTAGTACTATACTATTTATTGGCCTACACTAGGTGCTTCATTCTTTGGTCTGATTATACAATGGGAATCATTTTGCCTAAGTTAAAGTTTTATTCCGAAAATAGTCTCGCTGTGTGATCGAGAGAAGACCAAATCATACTACAGTGGATGTTCCTCCATCATGTGTGGTTCATTCTCATGGTTCCAGCTGTTGGTGAAACCACTTACGTTTGCAAGAGGAATTGTAGCCTTCACAAACAAATTTTTCTTTTAGTCTGTACTGAATGTTGGCCAAGAGGAGCATCCATGTTAGTAGGAAGAACATATGTTTTTTCTAGATCTTTGCTTTTGGAGCTACATATTTGTATATGATCTATGAATCATTGAGATGCATTAACATGTTGATCTTATGTATGGGAATCGTACTAGTTGGTTTTAGTTGCGACGCAAGATCCAAAGTGACTGATCTTTGCTTTTGGAGCTACATATTTGTATATGATCTATGAATCATTGAGATGCATTGACAGTTCCTTATTTCTATTCGCTCGGTGTTTACAAGTTACTGATCGATCACTAGCTAGCCTACTAATGCGCTCCTAGCAGTTTTAGTTGCGACGCAAGATCTGAAGTGGCAGATTTTTGAATAAAAATGCCTACCTCTGAAGAAACTGACAAGCTGCTCTGAAGAAAATACCATGCGAATCTGAAGAAACTGCCAGCAAAAACGTTCGCAAATGCCTTATCTCCCAGCTAACGTTCATCAACTAATGCGATCGTACACGTACACCATCCAACCTACTCGATCCTACACGTACACTATCCGACCTACTCGATCCTACACGGATAAATAGCGGATGACGCACATATTACCTCCTTTCCGGTTTGCAGGGCTCAATTCAAGAAAAGACCTACTCAATCCTACATGAAGAAATAGCGGATCACACACGTACTAGTACCTCCTTTCTGGTTTGTAGGGCTTAATTAAAAAATCTCACAAACCTAGGTACTCCCTCCGTCCGGGTTTATTAGTCCCGTGAGCCAAAGCAGCAATACCAAGGCATGTCAATAATTAACTGCATGCAGAAGTTTAAGCCTAATTAATTCTAGTGATTTAAGTGGCTGCATGCGTGCCCTCGGCCGCGACTCGTTGCATGCTGCTCCGCGTACTGGCTGCGAGCGATTCTGAGTGCCTGCATGCAGCCGGCCGTAATTAAGGCAGCTAACTGATGCGAAAAAATGCGCTTTAATTGTTGTGGGCCTTTTAAATCCGTGGAATCATTATTGACAAGGAGGGAAATGATTCAAGTGCACTAGTTCGACCGTCATGCCGGCGTGCGACCCAGCACGGACGAGACGATACGACATAGTCATAATTTCAGTTTCTCTAGTTTTCCACGGCAAGCTGGCACGCTAAGCCATGCCTGCTTATGCATTGAATTCCAATGACCGCCACGCTACCTTCTGCCTATAAGTACTGTTTCCGGGCCTTCTCCGTTGGCACCATGACCCAACTCACCATACCCTCATAAGCCCCCACCGGCCCGATGTTGCTCGCTACTTATCCTCGCTCTCGCCACGTCCGCCATGCCCCCGATCGTCCGCGATAGGCGAGGCCGGAGGCAATCACCGCCGGAACTAGTGTTCGGTTTTTCACCGGAAGGCAGACGGAGGGAGGAGGCATTCTATCGGTCTTTAGATGGCAATGCGGAGATCGAGGACTTGTTGGAGCGCGACCGCTTGGCGGAGGAGCAGGAGTTGTTGGAGCGCGACCGCTTGGTGAAGGATGAGCGCATCACCTATTTGCACCACCAATGGGACATGGAGTAGCAGCGCTTGGTGCTCTGAGTCCCGAGTAGGGTGCCCGCAACTGGGCCGACTACGCGGAGGCCGGCGCCCAGCAAAATAGCCCTAAAGGCTGTCGGGCATGCACGCGTTCGCGACGCCGATTTTTACTACCAGCTCGTCAAGTGGGTTTCATGCTTAGAAGCCGAAGCTTCGGTGGACCACGCCGACATGGAAAGGGCCAACGCATGCGAGCAACGTGCCCTATCGCACCTCTGGCAAGTCTGAGGCGAGGCACAGGATGCCGGTGCCGACGTTTAGCGTGTATCGCAGATGGCGGCCGACATCGTCTAGTTAGCTAAGAGTAAGTTAGTACTTGTATGCTACTAGAGTATTAGTGGGAGTAGATAGTTAACTTGGCTATGATGGTTGTCAACGTGGAAGTTCAGTACTCTATATGTGGATCAGACCTGTTACTTTGCTCTGAATGTTGAACTTTCCGTTTGAACGTATGGAATGGGTTGTTATTTTTTAAAATGGGTTGTATTTGTCCGCCACGGGTTTAGAGGCTGACTTGTGGGCCTACCAAGTTGATGCGTACATAATCAGGAGATGATTGTATGTGGATAGGATGACAACAGGGACCTGCCAAGGTCATGGCAGTACGCAAGCAAGTGCCTCCTTATTTCAAGCCAATAAAAAAATGTCTCCTCCTAATGGATTTCTGACATCTGGGTCCCAAGCCATTGTCAACGTAGTCAATAAACAAGAGAATTGCACAACGAGCTGCTGACACCAGGGACCCAACAGCTCGCCCAGTTATTTTTGATTTGGGTTAATTTGATAAATGCCACTCCAAATCTGGTGTTTCCGAGAAATGCCACTGCAATTTCCAAACATTGAAAAATGCCATTTCATGCCATTTCCAGTAGCATTTTTCGAAGTCTGGAGTGGCGTCTTTCAAATTTTGCAAATTGCAGTGGCGTTTTTCAAAGTTTGCAAAAATTGCAGCGACATTTTTCAAAGTCTGGAAATTGAAGTGGCATTTTTACGAATCGCCATAATTGGAGTGGCATTTATCTAATTTGTTTTTGAGACGGAAGCAGGGTGTCAACTGGGCTGTGTGGGGCACTCTGGCCTGTCTAGACAGTCTTTTCTTTTATGTTTACCACAGACCAGCCCAGTAGTTTTTTTTCTTTCTGAAAATGGCTAGCCCAGTTTTTTTTGTGATTTGTCAAGTAAGTCGCTTTTTCAGGCCTGTTGGGCTACAAATCTTTCAAGACGAGGAGAGCTTCATTCGGCTGGTCGAGAAAATGACCTATCAGTAATGAGAAATGAGGGTTGTACATTTTTAAAACACATCAAACCGACAATTAGTTTCAATTTTTTTTCATTTTGAGATTTTAAATTGCAATGATTTTTATGCATGGACAATTTGTTGGATTTTATATTGATATACATTAATTTTTAAAATCAGTTTGAATGTGACTCGAAATTTTAGGATTAAAAAAAGTTTAGACCGCACCGAAATATGCAAAATTTTGTATAATTTTTTAACCGTGGCCACAATATGGGTTGCAATGCTAACAAAAAGAATATGGGCTCCAAAAAACCTTAAGAATTAGCAAATGGGCTGTAAATTATTAGAAATATTGGCAGATGGGTTGTATGCTGTTTTCCGCAGATATGAGGCTTTCCTAAAAAAAGGTTGACGCACAAGTAGTGACTGTTGGATGTCCATCCAACAGCCGTCGTGCTTCTTCAATCTCTGCTGTTGCTGCTCCAGCCGCTCAAACAATCGCCGGCGGGACTACCTGCTCCCTCCTCCCCGCGGCCAGTTGTGTTGCCGCGCAGGCCTCACCGCCCGACCGTACATCCATCGCTAGCCTAGCCATCCCTCTACTCACCCACACTTGATGTTACTCTGTGGTGATGGCAAACGAACCAGTAAACCCTCGTACATTCGTACTCCCCTTCGCGTGGGAAACAACTACCGAGTCTTCCCTGGCTTCATGTTGTTCCCTTCCTAGGCCTCGCCATCGTCTACCGCCCTGGTGCTCTCGGCGCGGCATGGTCAACATGGTCAACAACCGACATGCATCTGAAGTGGACTATACGTGGAGAGGCTGAAAGCTGCGTCCATGGCCGCACACAAGAAAACGCCTCCTTATTACGCGCAAAATAATGACTCCTCCACCTGACATCTGGGACCCACCAAAAGGGCCTCTGTATTTCGCGAAAAAAATGTTACTGCCGCTGACAGCTCGGACCCACCAGCTATATCTTTGCACGCAAGGAAGTGCCTCCTTATTACGCACGAAAAAAATGAATAATCCCCCTGCTAGCTGGGACCCAGTATAGTGGGAGGCTGACTTGTAGGCCTACTAAGTTGACGGGGATGGAGGGATTTGTCAACTTAGTCAATATGCATGATTCTAGCTCTAGTGACCGTACGATGTCCATCCAACAGCCGTAGTGCTTCTTCAACCTCTGGTCTTCTTGCTCCAGCCGCCCAAAGCAGCGCCGGTCGTGCCGCCTGCTCCTGCCTCCCGTGGCTGGCTGTGCTGCTGCGGAGGCCTCACCGCCCCTACTACTCCCACCGCTGGCCAGGCCATCCCTCTACTCACCCACACCCCCTGTTATTCTGCAGCGGCGGCAGCCTCACACAACAGCTGAACCAGTGAACCCTCATACTCCTCTCCGCGTGGGCATCCACTGCCGCGTCTTCCCTGGCTCCGCATCGTCCCCTTCCTAGGCCTCGCCGTCGTCCACCACTGTGGTGCTCTCGGCGCGATGTGGTCAATGTGGTCAACGACCAACTTCCATCAGAAGAGTATTGTACGTCGAGAGGCTGACAGCTGGGTCCACGAGAGCCGCAAGGAAGTGCCTCCTTATTACGCACAAAATAATTATTCCTCCACCTGACAACAGGGACCCACTGGATGGGCCATCGTATTTTGCGAAAAAAACGTTTCCCCTGACTGTTGGGACCCACCAGCTACATCTTCGCATGCAAGGAAGTTCGTCCATATTATGGGCAAAAAAAATGATTTGGCCCCCTAACTGCTGGGGCCCACCAGCTACATCTTCGCACGCAAGGAAGTGCCTGACACTCAGGACCCACCTGGTCGAAGCGTATGTAGCGTTGTCATTCTGGTCGCGAATGTGTACATACATACTGGTCGATGTAGAGGCGCGCACGTGCCATAGTGGAGGCACGCACGTAGCATGTACACGTACGTACAACGGCCAGGGTGCAAGAAAGTAAATACGGCCACATACGTACAAACGGGTGGGGTCTCGAACGCCTACTCGCACATACGTACGACCAGGGCTCGTGTACATGGCTAGATCCGAACTGAGAAACTGTGTCATCGTCGTGTTCATGGGGAGGCAACAGAATGCGTTGTGTTCATCGGGAGGAAACGGAACGTGTGGGAGCCAACCGGCTTGGACCGAACAACCGATGGAAACGAGGCCTAGCGTATTGTAGAACGGAGGAAACCACCTTGTGTTCGACCGGCCACATTCGAAACGGGATCATGTTCATCTGGAGGGGTCTGACATACCGCTAAACGGAGGAAACAGACTTCTGTTGGACCTCCTACAGTCGAAACGGGGTCCCATTGATGGGGAGGGTTGTGGCGTACCGCAAAACGGAGAAAACAGACTTGTGTTGGAGTGCTACGATCGAAACAGGGGTCCTGTTCATTAGGAGGAGTGTGGCGTACCGCAAAACGGGACTCCACGGGATACTGTTCATCTCCACCGTCGACCTCCTCTAGCCTCCACGGGTTACTGTTCATCCACCGTCGACCTCCTCTAGCCTCCACCTGTGACTGTTCATCCACGGGATCCTATTCATCCAGCCTCCTCCACGCGCTACTCCACCTGCTACTGTTGAACGAGCCCTCTCCACGGGCTCCTGTTCAACCACCCCTCCACGGGCTACTGTTCATCCAGCCCTCCACCGGCTACTATTCAACCAGCCCTCCACATGGTCGTCCTATTCATCCAGCCCTCCACGGGGTCCTGTTCATCCAGCCCCAACCGGCTCGATCGATCGGGGTCCTGTTCATCCAGAGGCAACACCACGGGGTCCTATTCATCCACCCCACCGGGAACTATTCATCCAAACCCCCCAACATTGCTCACTGTTCATCCAAACCCCCCAGCAATGCTCACTGTTCATCAAGAGGAAGCATCAATCAGCTTCAATTAGCAGCACTAGCGAAGGAATCGCTCGATCGGGTTCAGTTAACAGCCATTCGATCGATCACTCGGGTCCAGTAACGCATAGCTTGCAGTGCAATCGCTCGGGTACAGTAGGCGAACGCCTTGCTAAGGTTCAGTTAGAGCCCAACGCCTTGCACCCACGTGCGTACGGTACAAGAGAAACGTGCATCGCTCGGCCGCCGACCACCCACCATAATCGGGAACTCCCTGAAATTTTCCTCGCCCTCGCTTCTACCACGGTTTTTTCCGTCATGGACGACCCAAAGAATGTCATGCAACTGCGTATCCGGCCCGGCCAGGAAGAAAAAGCCCATTTTCTATCATGATTTTTGTCATAAAAGTAGGAGCCCACCACATCTATGATAATACCGGGGTTTGTCACAATTATCGACATAGAAGTGTCAGAAGTATGACATAAATTTGTTTCGTTCGGCCCAAAATGTCGTTGATGTGTCTTTTTTTGTAGTGCATGAGGAGAGACTCTGCTAGTGAGGAGGAAGAGGAAGAAGAGTTGCTTCACAAGCACCTCCTGCTAAGTCACAGAAGCTGATGCTGGATGCCATCAAGTCTGGGACTGCTCCTTCAAAGCCCAAGACAGCCCCCAAAGCTCCAACTCAAGCCTCCAAGACAACTCCTAAGAGAAGCACCAAGAACATACCAGCTGCAGAAAAGAACAAGGCCCAGTGCCTGAAGTTGACGAAGAATGTGCTGAAGCCCAAGTGCTTAGGAAGCTCAAACAAAAGATTCTAGACCATGACGACAATCATCCTGTGGCTGAGAATATGAAGGAAAGGAAAGATGTAGGTCTCAAATTGTGGAGACAAGTTGATTCATATGCAATGAGGAGAAGGACAGCTGTGGACTACGGATTCCACACCAAAGAACAACAAGATTTCTATGAAATAGTTCTGCTTGACAAGAAGCCCATTGTCAGTGACATGAAGTGAGTTGACTGGAAGTACATTGATGCTAATGAAGATCACTTTCCAGGAGTGCATAAGAGCTTCAAGCTCAATGGAGTTGACAAATTTGTGGGTCAGAAGTTGACCAAGTGGAATGATGAGCTCATTATGCAATTCTACTCAACAGCTCATTTCTATCCAGATGGTAAGATAGTGTGGATGACTGAGGGAACAAGATACCAGTCAATAGTGGATGAGTGGGCAAAACTCATCAAAGCACCCAAGGAGCATGAGAATGACATTGATGTCTATGCTGAGAAAAAGAAAGACCACAACTCCATGGCAAATATGTACAAAGAAATACCTGACAAAGCTTTGGAGACTCACAAGATAGGGTCAGTGTACTACTTGATGTCTGGTCTGGCCACTATGATCACAATATTGAGGCACACTTTGTTGCCTAAATCACGAGATCACATGATGATCAGAAGCCATTCCATCAATCTTCTTCAGATGTTCGATTTGCCACAAAAATTCAAAGTCATGAGTCTTATTGTTGAGACAATCAAGAGGACAGCTGCTGACCAGAAGACGTCACGTGGGTATGCTCCACACATTCAAATGCTGATCAACTCCAGGATGCCCAAGGGAGTGTACTTGTTGGACAAAGAGCATCTTCCCTTGCAGCCAGACTTTGAGGACAACACTGTTGTCATGACAGCTGAGGATCCAACTTCCCTAGAGGCAAAAGAGAAAAGTCAGAAAGCCAAAGCAGAGAAAGCAGCAAAGATACCCAGTGCTGCAGAAGCTTTAGAAGTATTCCTCAAGTCAAAAGCAAGACCAGCTTGGATATCTGATTCTAGCAACCTTGATAATTGAGAAAGGACTGGCCACCCTGACTCAGAACCAGGAGAGCTTGGAGAGGATGATTGAAACCAAATTCTATGATCTTGACTTGAAGGTGACTGAGATCCAGACAGCAGTTGAAGAGCTCCATGAAGAAGCAGAGGAGAGGAAGGGCAAAGCAACTACACAGGTGTTCCATAGAGTGCCTAGAGGACATAGGTCTACAGCAGTGCCAGCGCTAGATACAAGAGCAACAGCTTGAGCACCTGCAGCCATAGCTCCCACAACTCCAGTTGCCCCTCCAGTGGAAACTCCACATGCTCCAACATCTTCCATTGATGCTTTTGTCCTTGGAGTCATCTCAACACCTCCTCCTGAAGATCAAGCCTAGAGAGTTACATAGCACTATGCATTTTCAAGTTTTTTGGTACCTTGTTGCCAAAGGGGGAGAAAGTGTATAGATCATAGGCTTCGGAGAGAGAGAGAGAGAGCTTTTCTTCTTTTTGCTACTCATTTGCTTTGTTTGCTTGTGTGAGATACTTTACGTCTATGTGTGTGAGATACTTTATGTGATCATGTGCTTGATCATATTATGCTTAATGCTTGTGCTTGAATGATGACATTTTCTATCTCTTGCATGATCATTCCCTTTGCCTTGGTGATGAGTGCTTGTTCTTATTTTCTATCATTTTGAGCTCTCCACCAAGATGTATGTGACATGGAAGAGTAACCCATGATCCTATTTATTTGTGCATTTGCATTCAAAAGCAGATTTTAAATAATGCACAAATTTAGGGGAGCTCTTTCTTATCACATACTTCTCAAAGCGACGATGCATTTCACTCTTATTATCATTTGTCGAAGCTTTGATCTATATGTTGTCATCAATTACGAAAAAGGGGGAGATTGAAAGTGCAACTAATCCCTGGGTGGTTTTAGTAATTCTTAACAACATATAGTTCATTGAACTAATGCTCTTTCAAGATGATCATTTCAGAAAGGTTAGTGATTGGCATGGCATGGACTAGAGATGTGGACCCCTCAAAATGCTAAGGACACATATTGGCAACAAGCTCAAGACTGTACATTTTCATTTAAGTGGTCCAAGATCACATTGAGTCAATAGGAAAGCCAATACTATTAAAATGGGATGAGGTGTTGCTTAATGGCTTACTTGCTCAAAATGCTTAATGATATGCTCCAAAACCCTCAACCACTTTCTCATCTCCACATATGTCCTAAACCTAAAAGTCAAATTCGGCCCCACCGATTCGATTTATCCGGCGCCACCGAGTTTCATTTGACATAGCCACTGCCACAAACCCTAGTCACTTTGGTCTCACCCATAGGGATCTCGGTCTCACCGAGATGGGATTGCAAACTCACTATTTTGTTTTGTAACATTTCGGTCCAACCGAGATGAGCGAATTGGTCCTACCGATTCTGCAATGCAAATTCACAGTTTCCTCTTCGTAACACTTTGGTCCCACCGAAGTGAGCGGATTGGTCCCACTGAGTTTGCCTGACCAACTCTCTATGTGCCTTTTGCTGAAATCGGTCCCACCGAGTTTATGCGATCGGTCACACCGAGATTACGTTATGCCCTAACCCTAACATATCGGTCCCGCCGAGATGACTGTGTCGGTCCCACCGAAAAGTCTAACGTTCATATTTTGACCTGAATCGGTCTGACCGAGTTTCACCATTCGGTCCCACCGAGTTTGGGAATCTGTGTGTAACTATTAGATTATGTGTGGAGGCTATATATACCCCTCCACCCATTCTTCATTCATGAGGAGAGCCATCAGAACGTGCCTACACTTCCAACATTCATTTTCTGAGAGATTATCACCTACTCATGTGTTGAGACCAAGATATTCCAATCCAACCACAAGAATCTTGATCTCTAGGCTACCCCAAGTTGCTTTCCACTCAAATCATCTTTCCACCATAACCAAATCTGAGAGAGAGAGAGAGAGTTGAGTGTTCGAGAGACTATCATTTGAATCACAAGAGCAAAGAGTTCATCATCAACACACCATCTATTGCCTCTTGGAGAGTGGTGTCTCCTAGATTGGTTAGGTGTCACTTGGGAGCCCCCATCAAGATTGTGGAGTTGAACCAAGGAGTTTTTAAGGGCAAGGAGATCGCCTACTTTGTGAAGATCTACCCTAGTGAGGCAAGTCCTTCGTGGGCGATGGCCATGGTGGGATAGACAAGGTTGCTTCTTCATGGACCCTTCATGGGTGGAGCCCTCTGTGGACTCGCGCAACTTTTACCCTTCGTGGGTTGAAGTCTCCATCAACATGGATGTACGATAGCACCACCTATCGGAACCACGCCAAAAATCTCCGTGTCAACATTGCGTTTGCTCCCTCCAAACTCCTCCCATTTACTTTCATGCAAGTTGCATGCTTTACTTTCCGCTGCCCATATATTGTCTGCATGGTTGCTCGAATAGTATTGAGATGTCTTGACTTGTGCTAAGTTGCTAAAATCTGCCAAGAACTGAAATTGGGAAAATGTTAAGTTTTTATTTGGTCAAGTAGTCTAATCACCCCTCTCTAGACATAATTTCGATCCTCCACCATAGTTGAAGCTTTTGTATGTTCCTTCATCCTAACAGGGAAAGGTGGTTTTTCAGTATAAGCAATGGGAACAACTGGATCAATATTGTAAATGATATTTTATTCTTTAGCTTTTACCCGTTCTTTAATTTCTTCTTTAATAGGTGGGCGATATTTAAACCACTTCTCCTTAGGGAGATCAACATGAGTAGCAAAAGATTCACAAGAGAAAGCTACCATCTCAGAGTCAAGTCCATATTTAGTGCTAAACTTTTGAAAAGCATCGATATTCATAAAAGATTTAACACAATCAAACTTAGGTTCAATACCTGACTCTTTACCTTTGTCGAGTTCCCACTCTTCAGAGTTGTGTTTAATTCCTTCTAAAAGATCCCACCAGAGTTCAATAGTCTTCTTCATAAAAGAACCAGTACAAGAAGTATCGAGCATGGATTGATCATTACGAGAAAGGCGAGCATAAAAAAATCTGAATAATAATTTCTCTTGAGAGCTCATGATTGGGGCATGAATATAACATTGACTTAAGCCTCCCCCAAGATAGAGCGATACTTTCTCCTTCACGAGGCCAAAAATTATATATATAATTTCGATCATGATGAACTAAATGCATAGGATAATTTTTTGATGGAATTCCAATTTCAACCGATTCCAGTTCCAAGATCCAATATCATCGCATAGCCTATACCATGTCAACGCTTTTCCCTTCAAAGATAAAGGGAAAACCTTCTTCTTAGCTTCATCTCCGGGTAAACCTGCAAGCTTAAACAATCCGCAAATTTCATCCACGTATATCAAGTGCATATCAGGATGTCTGGTTCCATCTCCTGCATAAGGATTAGCTACCAGTTGTTCTACTATACCCGAAGGAATTTCATATTCAATATTTTTAGTAGGAGCAGTAGGTTGAGGGGAAACTACTTGCCGTTCTGGTCGAGGGTGAACATACCCCGAACAATCCTCTCAAAGGATTGTTTTCCATAGTAGCAAGTGACAATAAATTTCAGCACGTAGTAGTAATGTTTCCTTACCAATTACCACTTACAAAGAGCACTTCACTCCCCGGCAACGGTGCCAGAAAATAGCCTTGATGAACCACAAGTATATGGGGGTCAACTGTAGACTTTTCGACAACTAAGAGGGTTGATCTCAATGAGGAGCAGAAGGAAATGACAAGTGGTTTTCAGCAAGGTAATGTCTGCAAGTGCTAAAATTATAAGTAGCAGAGTAGTTTGGTAGCAAGATAATTGTAACGAGCAAGTAACAATGGTATAAACAAAAGTGCAGAAAGGTAGCTGAGGGAGTCCTGGACTAGGGGGTGTCCGGATAGCCGAACTATCATCGTTGGCCGGACTCCTAGACTATGAAGATACAAGATCAAAGACTCCGTCCCATGTCCGGATGGGACTTTCCTTGGCATGGAAGGCAAGCTTGGCGATACGTATATGTAGATCTCCTACCATTGTAACCGACTCTGTGTAACCCTAGCCCTCTCCGGTGTCTATATAAACCGGAGGGTTTTAGTCTGTAGGACGAACAACAATCATACCATAGGCTAGCTTCTAGGGTTTAGCCTCTCTGATCTCGTGGTAGATCTACTCTTGTACTACCCATATCATCAATATTAATCAAGCAGGAGTAGGGTTTTACCTCCACCGAGAGGGCCCGAACCTGCGTAAAAACATCGTGTCCCTTATCTTCTGTTACCATCCGCCTAGACGCACAGTTCGGGACCCCCTACCCGAGATCCACCGGTTTTGACACCGACATTGGTGCTTTCATTGAGAGTTGCTCTATGTCGTCACCTTTAGGCCCGATGGCTCCTTCGATCGTCAACAACGACGCGGTCTAGGGTGAGATTTTTCTCCCCAGACAGATCTTCGTATTCGGTGGCTTTGCACTGCGGGCCAACTCGCTTGGCCATCTGGAGCAGATTGAAAGCTACGCCCCTGGCCATCAGGTCAGATTTGGAAGTTTGATCTATACGCCTAACGTCCGCGGAGACTTGATCTTTGACGGGTTCGAGCCACAGCCAAGCGTGTCGCACTGTCACGATGGGCAGTACCCTGGAGGCCACACAAGTGTCCGCTCTGACCCTTAGCTCGGAGCCGACTTCGCCGATCGAGGACAGGTGGCTGGACACCGCCTCGGGGGCTGCTACCTCTACGGCGATAGAGCCGAATACCAACCCTGTCCTCTGTGAAGCTCGTGACTCCAAGGTGCCGGACTCCTCTCCGGACTCCGAACCTTCCGCGCCCCTGCCAATCGAATCCGATTGGGCGCCGATCATGGAGTTCACCACTGCGGACATCTTTCAGCACTCACCCTTCGGCGACATCCTGAATTCGCTAAAGTGTCTCTCTTTATCAGGAGAGCCCCGGCCGGACTATGGTCAGGAAGGTTGGGACACGGACGATGAAGAAATTCAATGCCCACCCACCACCCACTTTGTAGCCACTGTCGATGATTTAACCGACATGCTCGACTTTGACTCCGAAGACATTGACGGTATGGACAACGATGCCGGAGACGACCAAGAACCAGTGCCTACAGGGCACTGGAAGGCCACCTCATAAATATGGTGGATACACCTAAAGGAAGCGATAATGAGGAACAACGGGACGCTGCGAAGGATAATTCCCTCGAAAAGTAGTCAAAACGGCGACGTAAGCGCCGCTCAAAGTCCCGCCTCGACAAAGACAGCACCCATACAGACCCAGCCATAGAGCAGGGCGAACCGGTGGACAACGAACATGCCCTCGAGCAACCATCCGAACAGGATAACTTGGATAAACAATCCGTCCCCGGCGAAGATAACAGTCCGGACGATCTCACACCGGACACATCGTTGGAGCAGAAGAATCTCCACAAAAGGCTCGTTGCCACTGCACGTAGTCTGAAGAAGCAGAAGCGGAAGCTCAAAACAGCGGAAGACGCACTCAGAATGAGATGGAGCAAAGTACTCAACACCGCAGACAAATACAGCGATAGTCGCCAAACAAAGAGCTACCCGAAGCGCAAACTACTGCCCGAATTTGACGAGTAGGCCGTAGAGCCCCCACGATCAAAGAACAAAGAGGCCTCCCGGTCGGATAGACGACCACATGGCAAACATAGAGCGGCAAGCGGCGCCGCACACAAGCCGGCACGCAATCCGCATAAGGATTCGCACCAAAAGGATGGCCCAGTCAGGTCTATCTATGGGCCAAGAAAGCAAGCTCTAGAAAGCAATGCAACACGTCGAGTATTCGAACACCACGGCACACCCAAATACAGTGGCGCCGCACACCACCTATGTTTCACTGATGAGGTGCTGGATCACGAATTTCCAGCGGGATTCAAGCCCGTAAACATAGAGGCATACGACGGAACAACGGACCCTGGGGTCTGGATTGAGGATTACATCCTCCACCTACACATGGCCAGAGGAGATGACCTCCACGCCATAAAATATTTACCCCTCAAGCTCAAAGGGCCAGCCCGGCATTGGCTCAAAAGCCTCCTGGAAAATAACATTGGAAGTTGGGAAGAGATCGAGGATGCATTTCGGGCAAATTTTCAGGGGACTTATGTCCGCCCTTCGGACGCAGACGATTTAAGTCACATAACTCGACAGCCCGGAGAGTCAGCCCACAAATTCTGGAACAGGTTCCTCACCAAAAAGAACCAAATAGTTGACTGTCCGGACGCCGAAGCCTTAGCGGCTTTCAAACACAACGTCCGAGACGAATGGCTCGCCAGACACCTTGGCCAAGAAAAGCCGAGAACGATGGCCGCACTAACAAGCCTCATGACCCGCTTTTGCGCGGGAGAGGATAGCTGGCTGGCAAGATGCAGCACCAGCGACCCAAGTACACCCGAGGTCAGGGATGGAAATGGGAAACCATGACGCGGCAAGGACCAGCGCCGGACCAAGGGAAATAGTCGAAGAGCACGGCAGTCAACGCCGGATTCAAAAGCTCTCGGCAGAACAATAAAAAACTGCCCCTTAAGGACAACAACGACGAGCTATCCAACCTAAACAAAATCTTGGACAAGATATGCCAAATCCACAGTACCCCCGGGAAGCCTGCAAACCATACCCACAAAGATTGTTGGGTCTTCAAACAGTCCGGCCGACATAACGCCGAACACAAGGGGCTCGACACACCAAGTGAGGATGATGACGAACCCCACAAGCAGAGCACTGGAAAACAAAAGAATTTCCCACACGAGGTCAAAACAGTAAACTCACTTCAAGTGACAAAACGGAAAAATAGAGCGGCGCCGACTGAAATACGCACCGCACGGTCCACCCCAACGGAGTCCCGACACTGGATGTCAAAACCAATTACCTTCGACCATCAGGATTACTCCGGAAGTATCCGAAACGCAGGATGGACTGCTTTGATGTTAGATCCTATAATCAACGGACTACAATTTACACAAGTCCTAATGGATGGCGGCAGTGATCTAAACTTGCTATATCAGGACACCATCCGCAGAATGGGGATAGACCCAGCCAAAATTCGCCATAGCAACACTTCCTTTAAAGGAGTGACGCCAGGCCCTTATGCCCATTGTACGGGCTCTCTACTACTAGAAGTTGTGTTCGGCTCATCCGACAACTTCCGTGGCGAAAAGTTAGTCTTCCACATCGCCCCATTTAAAAGTAGCCATCAAGCACTATTGGGACGTGAAGCTTTCACCCGCTTTAACGCAATACCGCATTACGCATCTCTTACACTTAAAATGCCCGGTCCACGCGTCATCATCTCATTAAAGGGAAACTTCGAGTGTTCCTCGAATACGGAAGAACGTGAGATTGCCTTGACAACCACACACTAATGCGGCTTTGCTGATCAAAGCACCTAAACAGGTCATTCAAACCCCGGACACGGTTAGGCGAGTCCGGCAAAAACAAACAAGGGGCTTACTAGCTGCGTACCCCCTTACAAGGGGCTCTACGCACGTACAACAAGAGACAATAAAGCTCAATTTATTCATTTTTTGAATCATACTCTGTTTATTTTAAAACACATTTTTCGCATGATCTTTTTTTTCAAATAAGTTCTTCTCTTTTACAAATGAACACCGTGCTACACCCGTCTAGGATACGCCACAACGGAGACACAGGCGCAGACATGCAGTAGGGACCCATTGCAAGGATTCATTTCAGATTAAGACCCTACGTGAACCTTTTTTACTGTCTCTTGTTGATACACATCCCCCGGTTTACTTCTATAACCGAGGAGGAGGCTGGCGTTTTGGCATCGGCCGCGTCAGAAATTTTTGCGCGTACGTGGACACTAGGGGCTTAGGGCATTGTTCTGCCCATTTTCATAAAGACCGAATACCTTAGGGAGTGTTCGGTGTCTCGAGTTAGGCCTTATATGCATCAGCTCCGAATTATGTCTTTGGTAATATGTTGGGTTTGCCCGGCTCCTATGTTTTGCTACCTTACGTTCCGCTCTATCGGCTAACGCGGCACCAGGAGAACTACTGCGATTGTGCCCCGGTTCGGCCTGGTGAGCACCTCAGTAGAGAAAGCCGAAAACTGGCTGTCATGATATAGCGTGAGACTGGTCAACCACTCGATGACCCACCGGAATGTTTAGAATTCCTCCGCATTAACCAAGGACCGTTTCCTGGTCAGGCACATACGCGCGGCGAATTTGGAAAGCGCGGTGCCCCTAGGGGCTATATAGTAGCCCCACCATCGAACTCCTATGGCTAAGTGAAAGTGATAAAGCATTATAGTCCGGTTGCCTAGTTTGCTACGCTATCACCTCCTTCACAGGACCAAGACGTTGGATTAAGTGTGAAAATGCACTTTTTCTGCAAACACCCCCGCACTATGTGCGTGGGGGCTGAAGCCGACGACTGCCATCTCTCAGGTTATTTACACATATACATTAACGGCCGCACAGGAGGTATTTCAATACTTGAACGCACAAGTATAAAAAGCCCTTATATTATATTGAAACATCGTTTCACAAATCATACATGTCATTAGAACATAATATCCTTCGAGCACTGCGTCTCTATCAAACAAGCACCCTGCAGGACTTCCTCAAAATAGTGCTCGGCAGGTACTCGGCTTCTGTCCGAATCCTGGGATGCAACGTCAGTGGCCTTCATCTCCGCCCAGCATGTTTTGACACGGGCAAGAGCCATCCGCACACCCTCTATGCATGCTGACCGCTTCATGGCATCAATATGCGGCACCGCGCCAAGGAACTGCTGCACCAAGCCAACATAACTCTTCGGCTCGGGCCTGCTCGGCCATAAATGAGTCACGACATCCTTCATGGCAAGTCCGGACAACCTATTCAGCTCAACCCATAAGGCCAAACGATCAGTCAATGGAAGCGGACGCTCTGGACTATGGAACTGCGACCAAAAAAGCTCTTCCATTCCGTGATCCTTTTGGTCTCGGAAGTGTGCGACCACGTCTGCGGCACTCGCTGCCAAATCCAGATAAGCATCCTCCGCACCCCACAGCTGGCCCAACTGAGCATACTTCGGATCCATGAACTTCCTTCGCAGCAGAAAGGGCTTTCCAGCCGCGATATCCCCGGCTTGACGTAGCTCCTCCTTTATAGCTCTCATCGCGGAGCGGGCATCCTTGGCTTTGGTGGTGGCCTTCTTCAGGCCCTCTTGCTCCGCTAGACGTCCTTTTTCAAGAAACTCACAGCGGTCGGTAGCATTTTCAACTTCACGGCCATCTCGGCCATTCCTTCCCTGCTTCGGCAGTGAGTAGCCTGTTTGGCTTTTAGCTCTTCGGCTGCCCTCAAGGCAGCCACATCACTTTTTCTGGCTTGCTCCTTGACTCGGGCTAGCTCCGCCTGAAGGTTCTCCATAGCAGCGGCACCATTTGCATAAAGCATACATGTTGTGAGGCATGGGCGTCAAGCTCCCTTACCAGGTGTCCGCGGAGAAGTTGCATACCTTGTGACTCGTCAAGCCGCTTATTGACAAGCGCGATGTCCGCATCCGCCACGTCAAGTTGCCACTTCAGTTCGGCAAATTGATCAGTCCGGCTAGCCACCGGACGCTCCGCCACCTATATAGGACAGGCGACATCTTACAACTAAGATTGTGATCCTCGGCACGCTGTCGCTCTCGACAATGTACCGAGTCTTAGGGGCTACTATCTATACAGGGCGCATTCTATATGCAAAACTGTCAGAAGGTATATCATTTTCACGTACCTCAAGCCCCGTCAGTAAACTTCTGACGGCTTCATGCAATCCACTCTCAACGGATGAAATCCTTTCAATCACCGTACCCATTAACGCACGGTGATCTTCTGAGATAGACGCTCGCCCGAGCAGATCCTTCAGCTCCTCCGACCATACACCAGTTGGTGCCGGACCTTCTGGCCCCGTCAGACTCGGGGAAACTCTCCACGACGACACCTCAGGGTCATCCGCCCCGCATGACGGTGCGGCAGATGGAGGCGTTTCGCTCTCCATCATCTCCGGACGAAGATCCCCTGAAGATGAGCTTTGCTGAGAAGGGTTGAGATCCGAACTACAAGGTAAAACTTCGGTTATCGTCAGAAATAAAAACAGGGATGTCCCTTATTACAAAACTCCCCTTTCTACTTATGGCTCGCTGGAGGGCTGATTCCCTTGCAGAAATAGTGCGGCCGGGGCTTCTCCTGGCGCAGGACCCTCTGGTGAAGATTTCTTCCCCCGCTTTGAGGCCTTGGCCTCCGGATATTCAGAAGCGGTTCTCTTCTCCCCCTGGAGGGAGGGATTCTCGATCCCCCCTTCCTTGAAAGCCTCCTTCACGGAGGCAGTAGCTTCCCTGTTCCCCCCTTTGCCCTCTTCCAAAGGCGCAGCCCCCAGCATCTTGATTAACACAGGATCCGGCGTGGTCTCAGGGAGGGGGGCCGGACACCTTATTAGTTTTGCTTTCGCTATCCACTCCTGTTCAAGGGACAACTCTTTAAAGGGAAAGTTTATGATAAATGTACGGATAGCGTGTCCGGGCACAGGGCTACTTATTTGAGTATCCGGGCGATTGCAGCTCAGACCTGCGTCCTCGGTCAAGTCCGGACATTTCACTTGTGACCCGAAGAACAGTTTATACATCTCCACAGGCGTCGCGCCCATAAAGTGTTGGAGAGCTCGTGGTCCCTCCAGATTAAATTCCCATAGGCGGAGGGCGCAATGTTTGCAGGGCAGAAGGCGCCGGATCAGCATGACCTGCGCCACTACGACCAGATTGATCTCTCTCTCTCTTGGAGGTCTCGAATACGGCCCTGCGGCAGAGGAACGTCCTTGGACGGCCCCCAGTCGAGCCCTTTGTTGACCCATGACGCCAGCCATTGTGGAGGACCCGGGCGGAAGGCAGGTGGCGCCACCCATTTGGTGCCCTTGGGAGCGGTAATGTAAAACCACTCATGTTTCCATAAACCGAGCACCTCTTGAAAAGAGCCCTCGGGCCATGGAGCGTCAGCATTTTTGCTTATAGCAGCCCCTCCGCACTCTGTCTGCTGCCCCTTGATCATCTTCAGCTCCACTTTGAAGGTCTTGAGCCACAACCCGAAGTGAGGGGTAAAGCGGAGGAAGGCTTTGCATACGACAATGAACGATGAGATGTGGAGGATGGACTCCGGATCCAAGTCGTGGAATTCCAGCCCATAATAAAACACGAGCCCCCTTACGAAGGAGTCCGTCGGGAAGCCTAAACCCCGAAGGAAGTGAGACACGAACACCACGCTCTCACCAGGCTTGGGAGTAGGAATAACCTGCCCTTGGGCAGGCAGCCTATGCGAAATTTCGCCGGTTAGATACCTGGCATCTCTCAGCTTTAGCACGTCTTCTTTCGTGACGGAAGAAGGCATCCACCTGCCTTGCAGGTCGGAGCCGGACATCGTCGAAGGTCCGAAGCGCCTGAATCTGGAGCTTTGGGTGTTGGAACTCAGGGCGAGGGGCAGATTCGATTGATATTAAAAGAAAGGAGCAGGCCTTGGTCTTGTTATAAAGAGGTTGAATACCAAGGGCCCTCCCCGTGGCCGTTTGGGACTCGCCTTCGATAGAGGGGGTGTGCCAACGGGCATGGTTGGGTTACCCACGCCCGTATTGATGAGGATCCTGGAATAAGGGCGCACGATCTCCGCTTTGATAATACGTGCCAAGGAAACCACCTCGCTAAACGTGCTGAGGCGGGACAGCAAAAAACGACTCGAATAAAGGCCTAGCCGTGGTGTGATGTCACGCCGCGAAATACGTCAGCAGATCTGTGCAAAATTATTTTCTCTACGATGGTATGTGGAACTTATTTTGCAGAGCCGGACACTATCCTTGTGTTCAAAATCTTCTATGAGGTATTCGGAGGAGGAACCCGCCTTGCAATGCTGGAGACAATATGCGCGCCAGACTCGTCATCATTGAAGCCTGGTTCAGGGGCTACTGAGGGAGTCCTGGACTAGGGGGTGTCCGGATAGCCGAACTATCATCGTTGGCCGGACTCCTAGACTATGAAGATACAAGATTGAAGACTCCGTCCCGTGTCCGGATGGGACTTTCCTTGGCATGGAAGGCAAGCTTGGCGATACGGATATGTAGATCTCCTACCATTGTAACCGACTCTGTGTAATCCTAGCCCTCTCCGATGTCTATATAAACCGGAGGGTTTTAGTCCGTAGGACGAAGAACAATCATACCATAGGCTAGCTTCTAGGGTTTAGCCTCTCTGATATCATGGTAGATCTACTCTTGTACTACCCATATCATCAATATTAATCAAGCAGGAGCAGGGTTTTACCTCCACCGAGAGGGCCTGAACCTGGGTAAAAACATCGTGTCCCTTGTCTCCTATTACCATCCGCCTAGACACACAATTCGGGACCCCCTACCCGAGATCCGCCGTTTTTGACACCGACAGTAGCCCAATCCTTCTGAGGCAAAGGATATGCCAAACCGGTCTCTTATGATAAGCAAAGTGTTCTTGAGGGTACACGGGAATTTCATCTAGTCACTTTCATCATGTTGGCTTAATTCGTGTTCGCTACTTTGATAATTTGATATGTGGGTGGACCATGCTTAGGTGTTGTTCTTACTTGAACAAACCTCCTACTTATGATTAACCCGCACACAAGCATCCACAACTACTCCAAAATGCATTCCCTTAGGCCCAAATATGGTGAAGTGTCATGTAGTCGACATTCACATGGCACCACTAGGGGAATCACAACATACATATCATCAAAATATCGAACACATATCAAGTTCACATGATTACTTGCAACATGATTTATCCCGTGACCTCAAGAACAAAAGTAACTAGTCACAAATGTAATCATGCTCAAGATCATAGGGGTATTAAATAGCATAATGGATCTGAACATATAATCTTCCACCAAATAAACCATATAGTAATCGGCTACAAGATGTAATCAACACTGATAGTCACCCACAAGCACCAATCTATAGTTCCGGTACAAAGATTGAACACAAGAGATGAAGTAGGGCCCACAGTTTTACCGTGTGGGCCCACAGTTGGGCGTGCTACCTCTTGAGCAGTGCGTTGGTTTTCCCTTGAAGAGGAAAGGGTGATGCAGCAAAGTACTGTAAGTATTTCCCTCAGTTTTTGAGAACCATGGTATCAATCCAGTAGGAGGCTCCTCACAAGTCCCTCGTACCTACACAAACAAACAAGACCCTCGCAACCAACGCGATAAAGGGGTTGTCAATCCCTTCACGACCACTTGTGAAAGTGAGATCTGATAGAGATAATAAGATAAGATAATTTTTTTTGGTATTTTTGTGATATAGATTGAAAAGTAAAGATTGCAAAATAAAGTAGATTGGAAACTTATATGATAAAATATAGACCCGGGGGCCATAGGTTTCACTAGTGGCTTCTCTCAAGATAGCATAAGTATTACGGTGGGTGAACAAATTACTGTCGAGCAATTGATAGAAAAGTGCATAGTTATGAGATTATCTAGGCATGATCATGAATATAGGCATCATGTCCGCAACAAGTAGACTAAAACGATCCTGCATCTACTACTATTACTCCACACATCAACCGCTATCCAGCATGCATCTAGAGTATTAAGTTCATAAGAACAGAGTAACGAATTAGGCAAGATGACATGATGTAGAGGGATAAACTCAAACAATATGATATAAACCCCATCTTATTATCCTCGATGGCAACAATACAATACGTTCCTTGCTACCCCTGCTGTCATTGGGAAAGGACACTGCAAGATTGAACCCAAAGCTGAGCACTTCTCCCATTGCAAGAAATATCAATCTAGTAAGCCAACCCAAACTCATAATTCGAAGAGACTTGCAAAGATAACAAATCATACATAAAAGAATTCAGAGGATATTCAAATATTTCTCATAGATAAACTTGATCATAAACCCACAATTCATCAGATCTCGACAAACACACCGCAAAAAGAGTTACATCGAATAGATCTCCAAGAAGATCAAGGAGAACTTTGTATTAAGATCCAAAGAGAGAGAAGAAGCCATCTAGCTAATAACTATGGACCCGAAGGTCTATGGTAAACTACTCACAACTCATAGGAGAGGCTTTGGCGATGATGTAGAGGCCCTCTGTGATCGATCCCCCTCCGGTGGAGCACCGAGAAAGGCTCTAAGATGGGATCCCGTGGATACAGAAGGTTGCGATGGTGGAAATAGGTTTTCGTGGTGCTCCTGGATGTTTTCGGGGTACGTAGATATATATAGGAGGAAGAAGTAGGTCACTGGAGCCACGAGCGGCCCACGAGGGTGGGGACGTGCCCACCCCCCTAGGGCGCGCCTTGCACCCTCGTGGCCTCCTCGGCTGCTTCTTGACGTCCACTCCAAGTCTCCTAGATTGCGTTTGTTCCAAAAAGATCGCTCCCGAAGGTTTCATTCCGTTTGGACTCCGTTTGATATTCCTTTTCTTCGAAATATTGAAATAGGCAAAAAAAACAGCAATTCAGGATGGGCCTCCGGTTAGTAGGTTAGTCCCAAAAATGATATAAAAGTGTAAAGTAAAGCCCATAAACATCCGAAACGGGTAATATAATAGCATGTAGCAATCAAAAATTATAGATATGTTGGAGACGTATCAAGCATCCCCAAGCTTAATTCCTGCTCGTCCTCGAGTAGGTAAATGATAAAAACAGAATTTTTGATGTTGAATGCTACCTAGCATATTTCTCAATGTAGTTTTCTTTATTGTGGCATGAATGTTCAGATCCAAATGATTCAAAATAAAAATTCATATTGACATAAAAGTAATAATACTTCAAGCATACTAATAAAGCAATCATGTCTTCTCAAAATAACATGGCTAAAGAAAGTTTATTCCTACAAAATCATATAGTTAGGCTATGTTTCAATTTTGTCACCAAAATACTCCCATCATGCACAACCCCGGTTTCAGCCAAGCAATTGGTTCATACTTTTTAATGCGCTTCAGCTTTTATCACTCTCACGCAATACATGAGCGCGAGCTATGGATATAGCACTTTGGGTGAAATAGAATATGATGATGGAGGTTGTGTGGAGAAGACAAAAAAGAGAGAAAGTCTCACGTTGACGAGGCTAATCAACGGGCTATGGAGATGCCCATCAATTGATGTCAACACGAGGAGTAGGGATTGCGATGCAACAGATGCATTAGAGCTATAAATGTATGAAAGCTCAACAAAAGAAACTAGGTGGGTGTGCATCCAACTTGCTTGCTCACGAAGACCTAGGGTATTTTCAGGAAGCCCATTGTTGGAATATACAAGCCATGTTCTATAATGAAAAATTCCCACTAGTATATGAAAGTGATAACATAGGAGACTCTCTATATGAAGAACATGGTGCTACTTTGAAGCACAAGTGTGGAAAAAGATAGTGACATTGTTCCACTTTTTTTGTTTTCTTTTTTTGGGGCCTTTTTTTATTTAGCCTTTTTTTATTTGGCCTTTTTTTATCTGGCCTATTTTTATAGGAGACAATGTTATAATAATGATGATCATCACACTTCTATTTATTTACAACTCATGAATTACAACTCGATACTAGAACAAAATATGACTCTATACGAATGCCTCCGACGGTGTACCGGGATATGCAATGAATCAAGAGTGACATGTATGCAAAATTATGAAGGTGGCTTGGCCACAAATACGATGTCAACTACATGATCATGCAAAAGCAATATGACAATGATGAAACGTGTCATGATGAACGGAACGGTGGAAAGTTACATGGCAATATATCTCGGAATGGCTATGGAAATGCCATAATAGGTAGGTATGGTGGATGTTTTGAGGAAGATATATGGAGGTTTATGTGTGATAGAGCGTATCGTATCATGGGGTTTGGATGCACCAGCAAAGTTTGCACCAATTCTCAAGGTGAGAAAGGGCAACGCACGACACCGAAGAGGCTAGCAATGATGGAAGGGTAAGAGTGCGTATAATCCATGGACTCACATTAATCATGAAGAACTCATATACTTATTGCAAAAGTTTATTAGCCCTAGAAGCAAAGTACTACTACGCATGCTCCTAGGGGAAGGGTTGGTATGATTTAACCATCGCACGATCCTGACCTCCACTCATAAGGAAGGCAATCAAAAGAGCACCCCATGCTACAAATTTGTTACACAACTTTTACCATACGTGCATGCTATGGGACTTGCCAACTTCAACACAAGTATTTCTCAATTTCATAATTACCCAACTAGCATGACTCTAATATCACCACCTCTATATCTCAAAACAATTATCAAGCATCAAATTGATCATAGCATCCAATTCACTTTCTATGATAGTTTTTATTATACCCAACTTGGATGCCCATCATTCTAGGACCAATTTTATAACCATAGAAAATACCATGCTGTTCTAAAAGACTCTCAAAATAATATATGTGTAGCATGAGAGATCGATAATTTCTACAAAATCAAACCACCGCTGTGCTCTAAAAAGATATAAGTGAAGCACTAGAGCAAAACTATCTAGCTCAAAAGATACAAGTGAAGCACATAGAGTATTCTAATAAATTCCGAATCATGTTGTGTCTCTTCCAAAAGGTGTGTAGAGCACAGATGATTGTGGTAAACTAAAAATCTAAGACTCATATCATACAATATGCTCCAAGCAAAACACATATCATGTGGCGAATAAAAATATAGCTCCAAGTAAAGTTACCGATAGACGAAGACGAAAGGGGGGATGCCTTCCAGGGCATCCCCAAGCTTAGGATTTGGGTTGTCCTTGAATTATCTTGGGGGTTCCATGGGCATACCCAAGCTTAGGCTCTTGCCACTCCTTATTCCATAGTCCATCAAATCTTTACCCAAAATTTGAAAACTTCACAACACAAAACTCAACAGGAAATCTCATGTGCTCCATTAGTGCAAGAAAGAAAATCACCACTTAAGGTACTGTAATGAACTCATTCTTTATTTATATTTGTGTTAAACCTACTGTATTCCAACTTCTCTATGATTCATACCCCCCAATACTAGCCATAGATTCATCAAAATAAGCAAACAACACACGAAAAACAGAATCTGTCAAAAACAGAATAGTCTGTAGAAATCTGTAACTTTCGAATACTTCTGGATCTCTAACAATCCTACCAAAATAGGAAGTCCTGGGAAATTTGTCTATTGATCTACTGCAAAATGAATCAACTAAAAATCGCGTTTCTGTGATTTATTAAATTTATTCTCGTGCATGCAAAAGTTTCTGTTTTTCAGCAGAATCAAATTAACTATCACCGTAGGTTATCCTATAGGTTCTACTTGGCACAAACACTAATTAAAACATAAAACTACATCTAAACAGAGGCTATATGAATTATTTATTACTAAACAGAATAAAAAATCAAGGAACAAAAATTAAATTGGGTTGCCTCCCAACAAGCGCTATCGTTTAACGCCCCTAGCTAGGCATAAAAGCGAGAATAGATCTAAGTATTGTCATAATAATAAGATAAATCACGAAAACTCATCTCATATTCCCTTTGTTCAGCAGCAAGTTTTCTTTGTGGCAAGCAAAAGTAATCAAAATGGCTAAATTTAATGGGACAGAAGTCCCCAGGATCAATCTCGGGAGGATGGGTTCCTCCTTCGTCCCTTCATAATGCACAACCAATTCATCATTATAAGCATTCTTTTGGCAGAGAATATCCTAAATCATTGTTTCGAATAGCAAAATCATTATTAAGTTCGGAAATTCTATCAACTAGAACATCGATAGGAACATTTTTTCTAAGGTTTTGGTTGAAAGCAACATGATCTAGAGATTGAAAACGCATTATGTCCTCTTGGTTGAAGAGGATTGCCTCTATGGGAGGACGGCCAGCGTCTACCCTATAGTGCACAAAAATTTCTTTGGCTTCTTTTCTTATGAATCTGAACTCATGAGCCAAAAATATAGTAGCCGCACGCTTAAGAGAAGAATGCTCAATATTGGAAAATTCTAGAAAAATCCTTTGGATGGAAGGATGCATATGCATAAACTTTCTTTCAAGTTCAACTATAAGCAAGGAGATAGCATCTGCAAGACTAGTAGTTCTATGAAGAATAGAACAATCCATAGAAGGTAAAGTACCGGCATAAGTAAAGAAATCTTGAATAACCCTTTTTCCAATAATATTACCACTACCGATTCGAATTTTTTTAGTATGTAAGATAGTGGGTTCTTCAATAGTATCATCAAAAGCATCAACATTTCACATGTTATTACTATTTTCTTTATCAACGATAACCTCCTCAGTTTCAGACATATTGGCAATAAGTACGAGGAGCAAACAAAAAAGAGGCGAACGGAAAAGAGTGGTCGAATAAAACGGCAAGGGTGAAGTGGGGGAGAGGAAAACGAGAGGCAAATGGCAAATAATGTAATGCGAGGGAGATGAGTTTGTGATGGGTACTTGGTATGTCTTGACTTGAGCGAAGACCTCCCCGGCAACGGTGCCAGAAATCCTTCTTGCTACCTCTTGAGCAATGCGTTGGTTTTCCCTTGAAGAGGAAAGGGCGATGCAGCAAAGTAGCGTAAGTATTTCCCTCAGTTTTTGAGAACCAAGGTATCAATCCAGTAGGAGGCTCCTCACAAGTCCCTCGTACCTACACAAACAAACAAGACCCTCGCAACCAACGCGATAAAGGGGTTATCAATCCCTTCACGGCCACTTGCGAAAGTGAGATCTGATAGAGATAATAAGATAAGATAAATATTTTTGGTATTTTTATGATATAGCTTGAAAAGTAAAGATTGCAAAATAAAGTAGGTTGGAAACTTATATGATAAAAGATAGACCCGGGGGCCATAGGTTTCACTAGTGGCTTCTCTCTAGATAGCATAAGCATTATGGTGGGTGAACAAATTACTTTCGTGCAATTGATAGAGAAGTGCATAGTTATGAGATTATCTAGGCATGATCATGAATATAGGCATCATGTCCGCAACAAGTAGACTGAAACGATCCTGCATCTACTACTATTACTCCAGACATCGACCGCTATCCAGCATGCATCTAGAGTATTAAGTTCATAAAAACAGAGTAACGAATTAGGCAAGATGACATGATGTAGAGGGATAAACTCAAACAATATGATATAAACCCCATCCTTTTATCCTCGATGGCAACAATACAATACGTGCCTTGCTGCCCCTGCTGTCACTGGGAAAGGACACCCCAAGATTGAACCCAAAGTTGAGCACTTCTCCCATTGCAAGAAACATCAATCTAGTAAGCCAAACCAAACTCATAATTCAAAGAGACTTGCAAAGATAACAAATCATACATAAACGAATTTAGAGGAGATTCAAATATTTCTCATAGATAAACTTGATCATAAACCCACAATTCATCGGATCTCGACAAACACACCGCAAAAAGAGTTACATCGAATAGATGTCCAAGAAGATCAAGGAGAAGTTTGTATTGAGATTAAATGAGAGAGAAGAAGCCATCTAGATAATAACTATGGACCCGAAGGTCTGTGGTAAACTACTCACAACTCAGAGGAGAGGCCTTGGCGATGATGTAGAGGCCCTCCGTGATCGATTCCCCCTCTGGCGGAGCACCGGGAAAGGCTCCAAGATGGAATCCCGTGGATACAGAAGGCTGCGGCGGTTGAAATAGGTTTTCGTGGTGCTCCTAGATGTTTTCGGGGTACGTAGATATATATAGGAGGAAGAAGTAGGTCGGTGGAGCCACGAGGGGCCCATGAGGGTGGGGGCGCACCCACCCCCCTAGGGCATGCCTTGCACCCTCCTGGCCGCCTAAGCTGCTTCTTGACGTCCACTCCAAGTCTCCTGGATTGCGTTTGTTCCAAAAAGATCGCTCCCAAAGGTTTCATTCCGTTTGGACTCCCTTTGATATTCCTTTTCTTCGAAACACTGAAATAGGCAAAAAAACAACAATTCGGGTTGTGCCTCCGGTTAGTAGGTTAGTCCCAAAAACGATATAAAAGTGTAAAGTAAAGAACATAAACATCCAAAACAGGTAATATAATAGCATGGAGCAATAAAAAATTATAGATATGTTGGATACGTATCAGGGTGCATTGTCGAAGATCGATGAGAGGGGCCAGAAGTCAACAACCACCTGGAAGTGGCCAAATATATGTAGGAATATGGTATGTGATGTTTAAATACACATGGACAACTTTGGTGGCACCTGCCTCGCAAACCAGAAAGACCCCTTGTATATATCTATAATGTCAGTCTAAGGTGGTAGCTACTTAGCTAGGGTGCTTGCTCCACCTCCCACTTCGTGTCGGCGGGATAGATGCACGTACTGATACTTTGGTCATACATGCATGTCACCATGACCTACCATAAGACGGACAAGTGAATCTATCGCTTGGTCAAACGACCACTATTGTTGTCGATAAAAAATGGACATAATATATATATATATATATATACCGCTTGGGCTAATACATTGGACCATCATAAAATATCACACGAGAGGGGCCACAAAACAAGAACCACCTACATGCAGCCCAAAATGATGTACGTTGGAAGGGATGATGTGTTTTCAATATCAAATAATGTACAATTTAGATGTGGTGCCTGCCTCTCAAAACAGAAAACCACCATGAAAGCCAAGTAATTAAGGACGAGATACGTGGGGTACGGTGTGACGCCCCCGATTTAATCGTACACTAATCATGCACGCAAAGGTGTACGATCAAGATCAGGGACTCACGGGAAGATATCACAACACAACTCTACAAATAAAATAAGTCATACAAGCATCATAATACAAGCCAGGGGCCTCGAGGGCTCGAATACAAGTGCTCGATCATAGACGAGTCAGCGGAAGCAACAATATCTGAGTACAGACATAAGTTAAACAAGTTTGCCTTAAGAAGGCTAGCACAAACTGGGATACAGATCGAAAGAGGCGCAGGCCTCCTGCCTGGGATCCTCCTAAACTACTCCAGGTCGTCGTCAGCGGCCTGCACGTAGTAGTAGGCACCTCCATTGTAGTAGGAATCATCGTCGACGGTGGCGTCTGGCTCCAGGGCTCCAGCATCTGGTTGCGACAACCAGGTAGAAGGGAAAGGGGAAAAGAGGGAGAAAAGCAACCGTGAGTACTCATCCAAAGTACTCGCAAGCAAGGAGCTACACTACATATGCATGGGTATATGTGTAAAGGGCCATATCGGTGGACTGAACTGCAGAATGCCAGAATAAGAGGGGGATAGCTAATCCTGTCGAAGACTACGCTTCTGGCAGCCTCCGTCTTGCATCAAGTATAAGAGAGTAGATTGAAGTCCTCCAAGTAGCATCTCCAAAATAGCTTCTCATAGCATAATCCTACCCGGCGATCCCCTCCTCGTATCCTTGAGAGAGAGCGACCACCGGTTGTATCTGGCACTTGGAAGGGTGTGTTTTATTAAGTATCCGGTTCTAGTTGTCATAAGGTCAAGGTACAACTCCAAGTCGTCCTGTTACCGAAGATCACGGCTATTCGAATAGATTAACTTCCCTGCAGGGGTGCACCACATAGCCCAACACGCTCGATCCCATTTGGCCGGACACACTTTCCTGGGTCATGCCCGGCCTCGGAAGATCAACACGTCGCAGCCCCACCTAGGCAAAACAGAGAGGCCAGCACGCCGGTCTAAACCTAAGCGCGCAGGGGTCTGGGCCCATCGCCCTGAGCACACCTGCACGTTGCGTGGGCGGCCGAAAGCAGACCTAGCCCTAGTGGCGTTCCAGTCCAATTCGGCGCGCGCCGCTCCGTCGCTGACGTCTGAAGTGCTTCGGCTGATACCACGACGTCGGGATACCCATAACTACTCCCACGTAGATGGTTAGTGCGTATAGGCTCGTAGCCGACTCAGATCAAATACCAAGATCTCGTTAAGCGTGTTAAGTATCCGCGAACGCCGAACAGGGCCAGGCCCACCTGTCTCCTAGGTGGTCTCAACCTGCCCTGTCGCTCCGCCACAAAGTAACAGTCGAGGGCCGTCGGGAACCCAGGCCCACCTCTACCGGGATGGAGCCACCTGTCCTTTCAGCCCCCTCGTCAGAATCACTTGCGGGTACTCAATGAGCTGACCCGACTTTAGTCACCATCTGTATAGTATGTATGTATGTATAGTATATACCCGTGATCACCTCCCAAGTGATCACGGCCCGATAGTATAGCAAGGCAGACTGACAAGAATGTAGGGCCAATGATGATAAACTAGCATCCTATACTAAGCATTTAGGATTGCAGGTAAGGTATCAACAGATGTAGCGACAATGTCAGGCTATGCATCAGAATAGGATTAACGAAAGCAGTAACATGCTACACTACTCTAATGCAAGCAGTATAGAGGAGAATAGGCGATATCTGGTGATCAAGGGGGGGGGCTTGCCTGGTTGCTCTGGCAAGAGAGGGGTCGTCAACTCCGTAGTCGAACTGGGCAGCAGCAGCGTCGGCCTCGTAGTCTACCGGAGAGAAGAGGGGGAAGAAACAATGAATACCAAGTAAACAGATGCATATCGATGCATGACATGTCAAGAAGCGATGCTAGGCGTGCCCTAACGTGGTATAAGGTGGTACTGGTCAAGGGGGAATCATCCGGGAAAGTATTCCCGGTGTTTCGTGTTTTCGGGCAGAGGAGCCGGAGGGGGAAAGTTGCGGGTTCGATAGGTTAGGGGGGTGTGGTGGACGAACGGACTGCGTGCCCGGAATCGTCTCGTCGTTCTGAGCAACTTTCATGTAGAAAGTATTTTCATCCGAGTTACGGATTAAAAGATATGATTTTCTAAAGTTTTATATGATTATATTGATTTATTTAACTCCAAAATTTAATCAGTAAAACTATTGTCACAAAGTGCAGTGCCAGCCATAGTGTATGACAGGTGGGGGCAGAGTCAAAGTCAACAGTCTAGTCAGCTGTTGACTGGGTCAACGTTGACTGGTCAAACAGGGCAATGGGGCCCATCGTCATAGACTAGTTTAACTAAGCAGGTTTAATTAGACTAAATATGTTCATTAGGCTAATTAATCAAAGTTAATTAGGTAGTTAACTAAGCAAATTAATTAATTAATCAAATTACTAATTAATTAAATAATTATTTCTATTTTTCAATTCCGTTCGTTTTTTTTTTAACAGGGGCATGGGGCCCCCTGGTCAGTGGCACAAGGCCTGGGGCTGTGCAGCCCAGGAGCGAGCGCCGCGGCACCCAGAAGGGCACCGGCGGGCACGGCACCGACGGGGGGAAGGGGCGAGGTTAGGCCGGGGTAGCAGGGGCCGTCGCCGGACGGCGGCAGCCGAAGCGGGTGCTTGGGCGACGGGCGCGTGGGTGGAGCGGCAGGACGCGGTGAGCGCACCGGGAAGGGCCGCGGTGCCCGGGCGCGTGCGTTGGGCGTGGCTGGAGGTGCCCGGGCGCGGCGAGCGCACCGGGATGTGGTGGCCACATCGAGGCAGAGGGGGAGAGAGGAGGACGGATGGCGGCTCACAGGGGGAGTAGGGAACGGGGCAACGGTGTTCGGGGAGGATGTCGAGGCGGAGGATGGGGACGGGCGACGTAGACGGGGAGGCGGCGCCGACGACGGCGGTTGGCGGGGTGACTCCGGCGGGGTGGTCCGGCGTCGGCGCAGGGCATCGGGGGCGTCGATTGCCCCCGACCGGATCCACGCAGGAGGGAGGTTGAGGAGGCGGGCGACGGCGGGGCCGCGCGGGCGGCGTCAGTGAGGTGGCGGTGGGTGGCGACGGAGTTAGGGCGAGCGATGGGGGCGACGGGATCGGGGTCCGCGGCGACGAGGTCGTGCCGGGGCTCGGGGGAGACGGGCGCGATGCCGGAGGGTGAGGAAGAAGGCCGGGAGGGGGCGGCGAGGGCGAGGCGTTTCGGTGCCGGGCGGCACCGGTGAGATGGCGTCGCGGGGGAGGACGGAGGCGGGGGAATCGGGCTCTGCCCCCGATCCAGATCCCATCGAGGGGAAGTGGGGGAGCAAGTGGGGCGACGGGGGGAGTGGTGCGTGGGGGCTAGGGTTTCGGGGGCGTGGGGGGTTAAGTGAGCGGTGGTGGGCCTTGGCCCAGTTGGGCCTGTGGCCGGCCTGGCTAGCTGGGCCGAATGGTCCAGGGGGAGGTTCTGTTTCTTTTTTTTTGTATTTATTTGTTTTCTTTTTATTAGCTTTCTATTTTATTTTCTATATAATTTTGTTTTATAAAATATACAAGTAGTACCTAAATTAGTGTTACAAAATACCCCAATGCCACAAAAAGTTTGGTGACAAAATAAAATAGTTTAGTAATTTATTAATTGTAAAAGGCATTTAATTAATTGTTTTTGCTACTGTTTAAATCCTTATAGCTCATTTAAGCATTCTATAAAATCTTGGTTTCTCCATCATAATTGCTTACGATTTATTTGAAACAACCCGAACATTTTAGTTTTAATTTTTTGAAAACTTTTGTTGCTTGCTTTTCTTTTGAATTTGAATTTGAATCGGTTTCGATCTAACGCGAGATTAGCAACAGTAACCGTGGTGACGTGGCATCATTAACGGAGGTTTACTGTAGCCTAATTATCCTGGCGTCACAATTCTCCTCCACTACAAGAAATCTCGTCCCGAGATTTAAGCGGTGGAGTAAGGGGGGAAAGGTGTTGGTAGCGAAAAACCTAACGATTCTTCTCAGTCTTGGTTGCTCTTCTTGAAGAGGTCGATCCATTACATTGACATCTTCATCTCTCTGATTCAGGTCATCATGGTGATGTCGTCCTTTGCTTCCTTTGCTTCAGGATCTCCAACGTACATACGACTAGGTAAGGGGCAGCTTGACTACGACAGAATGCTTGTGAGGGATACAACCTGGGGGTTAACCCATGAAGGAGCAAAAGATTATCTCTCGAGTTGAACATATAAAATACCTCGAGAGTAAGGTACGAAGGTACAATAAGAGGTTCCAAGCGGATAACTAGTTGCTCGAAGTCCGAACCAGAGTGAGAAAGGGGTTCAGAGTAGCGACAGTAAATATTGCGTCTGATACCATAATAGAGCACTAGGAAGGTGGCCCATGATTTAAATACGAAACCAAGCGTGGGGAATAACCACTAGAAACAGGGTCGTACAGGAGAGTCAGGTTTCGATCCAGTGGACCTGTGGGTTATGGGCCCACCATGTGGGTTAGAAGTAGGAAGGGCGGAGACGTCTTGCGTGATCATGTAAGCAAGGCATGCCAGAGGATAATCTGTTGGTTATGTCGGCAACAACATCGGTACCAAGGGCGAGGGACGAAGAGAACCATTATCCTGCTCGTTGAACGAGGCGGGCCAATAGGCAAGGTTTTCGTCCATCGGTGGCTACCGAAATGTCATCAACAATAGTAACAGGGTCTTACTGACAGAATTGTACATCGAGGTGTTTACATAAGTAGGAAATTATTACTGCTTAGATCATATAGATCACAAGACATTTTAAACCAACAAATGGAAAGGAAAATATGATTATCAGAATAAACAGAACAAGGGAAAGGAAAATGTGTTTAAACACATATATCAGGGGTATATCCTTCCCAAGGACAAGCAGAGCATGATATCCTTGGCAGGATATAATGTAGAAAACTCCTTAGGAAAGGGGAGAGAAATTTCATGACATTACCGATGCAACGGTGTTTGGGGTAATTGAGCAAGTAACATTTAGCATTGGGCTTCAAATGTTCTTGTTGAAAATCGGAGCACCACCGACATGCTTCGAGATAGCATTGACATGGTCTATAGGTGAAGATCAGACTTTGGATACTCAAAGGATCCATCAGGAACAGCTTGTAGAATAAGTCTTACAATTTCCTCATGGAAGAATGGATAGCATTGCTAAAAGGAAAATTATAGCAATAGGTCCTCCGGTCAGGTGTGCTAGGCATGACATCATGTTACCGGGTCATCAAAGGATCAACATCATAACTCTTGGAAAGTTGTCCCAACCATCATATCTGACCGAGATTCAGATCCGATTGGTGTCAGGATACCTCAGGCTTAGGATACCTGAGAAGAACAGGTGCAACGCAAATTGACGAGATGACATTGTAAGATTCTCGGGGAAATGAACTATGAAGGGATTTCCGTTAACAAGAGTCCATCATTAACCCAAGGAGAGGACAAGGAGGTGTCTGATGAACTCAACGGCAATTCACCAAGATTCCCAAAAGATGGATTTCCTCCATTAAGTGAACAAGGAGATAACATTTGTCAGATCAAATGATATAAGGAAGTATGCTCGAGGAAAACATACACAATTAAACATTGGTTGAAAGGTGCGCCCGAAATATGGATTGGGTTGCACGACCAATGTCAGAATGATGATTCAATAAGCCATAGTTGTAGAATGAAACTATAGACCAATAACTTCAAAGCAAGAGGGTTGCTCGAAGTTTAGAATTTACACATCACAGACCATTTGTCGGTATTCCGGTTAGAAACATCACGGGGACCAAGAAAAGAATGGTGATGTTAATAAGTATCACTGGTATCAAGAATTCTTAAGGGTGGTGAATTTCTCACAACATTGACGACATAAGAGATGTTGATGTTCCAAGGTAAAGAAGAACAATTACTGGATAGCAAGGAACTCAAGGTATAACACCAAACATGAACAAGCTTGTGTTGGTGGGAGGGCAATAAAGTGGTCGACGATAATACAGTTCATCGAGGGCAAGGATGGTATTTCTCATCATGAATTCAATTGATATCCTGGATGAGCTCAGAATGTTGATGATCACGACACCTTTGTCGCGAGAGTTCATGAAGATGTAATCGATCGGTAACGACATCAAGTCAAGTAATGATGAAGTGAAAGGTTATTGGAACCAAGGATACAACACAAACTTGAAATCTAGCTCGTTGTTCAAGGCGAAATGATATGACGAGGAAGATCGATTGTAAGATTAGCTCACCGTCGAAACTTGTGCTCCGAGAAGAAGGACCAGGTAGCACAGTTAAGATCAGCACGATACTGCTAGAGCCGAGTAGGCTAAGAATGACAGATCGAGTACAAACTCGTAAGCAAAGAAGGATACTAAGAGCTGTTTAGTCGTGGTGTGGACTCGATTCAGTTACCGGTGTCCTTGAGGGTTTAATAACTCAGAGCCCGCGAAAAATTGGAATCAATGAGAATGTAGCACTTGATGAATAACTCGTAAGAAGTTATGCAGTTCCGTGATAACCTTGAGATACCAGGGGGATAATACTCGACGATAGATCAAAGTAGAGGTTGGACTGGGGTATTGCTCTACAGAAGACAAGTGCTTAAACCTGCACGAGAAATGTAATTTAAAGGAGAACATGGTCGGAACCACGATTGCAAAAGGCCAGATCCCAGATATAAGATGAACTTATACCAAAGGAATAATTATTTTTACGAGCAGCTTCCATGATAAGTTATACATCGTGTCCCTGGGCATGAACGCAAGGTTCAAGGTCGACTCCCACTTCTTCAATGTATAACCTTCCATTCACTATTCGCTTTGATAAAGGCATTAGTGTTGAAAGTTTTACCTGGTGAAATACCAGATGAGTATGACTCGTGAAAACTTCCGAGTTCACACATATAAAGGAAGGCATCGGATCAACCCGTTAGGGTATCGTGGAAACATATACCACAATCTTCAAGAGTAGATATCACCAGCTCAAAAGCAAAGCATGGTTGGCAAAAGGAGAGGATACAATTTACCAAAGGCATTATGTATCAGAGAAATAACTCACAAGGTGATTAGTTATGAAGGACACTGTCGGACAATAATCCAACAGTGGATATGGCGATCCACAATGGAGCTGATGTGAGTATCGATACCCAATCAGAGGAAGAAGGAATGCAAATGCATTGGTTTATAGGACATCTGAATAATTCAACGTTTAAATAGCAAAGGAATTATGATTTTTAATTCAAGGGATCAGGAGCAACGCTCTGATCAAGGACGGACAAGTTGAATAGCCTTAGGGTACAATCAAAGACAATTGGATTGGTCGAGAACCAATTCCAGTTAAAAGAATGGAAGCTCAGCCGGAAAGGTAATTTATAAGGATCAATGATGATTGCGTGTATTCGCAACATATTGAGTCAACAGACTCAAAATGATAATGACAAGGAATGTCAATAAGATTTCTATACTTATGGGATTAATCATAATGAAAGCAAACAAGAAATTCCAGAGCAATAGGTTGCTGAGGATTTTCGGAATATCGGGTGGTATTTCGAAGACTTTTGTGTAACACATGAACAACTGGGGGATGAGCGGATACTCGATAAGTGCGAGAATTAACCGTAGGGGTATTCAGGTGACAAGGAACAGCACGGCAGTAAGTTTAAAGGGTTATCGAAACAACGACAAGTTTTTCAGGGTATCTTGTAACATCAAGACCAACTGGGGATGAGGGTAAGAATAACAAATGCAAGTAGTTGTCCATAAGGGTTTACGATGGAAGGGGAATTGCAAACGCGATGAACACAAATTCTCGAGTTAACAGCGGAGAGTATCTTCAGGGTCTTCTGGTGTAGCAGACGATCATCAGTAATAAGGGGCTCTCCGGGTGAAAGTGATAACGAGATCCTAATGTTAGATTTAGTAAAATTCATTTAACCCGAATAGAAGAGAGTTCAGAGTCCCAGAGTAAAGGTCGAGGAGTAAAAGATCCTAGTACCACCCAATGGCGACGTGGGCCCGTAAGGCCACACAGCCATGTTAGTAAAAGTTTTGCAATGTCTAGACTCGACTTCGGCCAAGGAGTTGGAAGGGGGATTCCTACAGGCAGTCGGCTCTGATACCAACTTGTGACGCCCCCGATTCAATCGTACACTAATCATGCACGCAAAGGTGTACGATCAAGATCAGGGACTCACGGGAAGATATCACAACACAACTCTACAAATAAAATAAGTCATACAAGCATCATAATACAAGCCAGGGGCCTCGAGGGCTCGAATACAAGTGCTCGATCATAGACGAGTCAGCGGAAGCAACAATATCTGAGTACAGACATAAGTTAAACAAGTTTGCCTTAAGAAGGCTAGCACAAACTGGGATACAGATCGAAAGAGGCGCAGGCCTCCTGCCTGGGATCCTCCTAAACTACTCCAGGTCGTCGTCAGCGGCCTGCACGTAGTAGTAGGCACCTCCATTGTAGTAGGAATCATCGTCGACGGTGGCGTCTGGCTCCAGGGCTCCAGCATCTGGTTGCGACAACCAGGTAGAAGGGAAAGGGGAAAAGAGGGAGAAAAGCAACCGTGAGTACTCATCCAAAGTACTCGCAAGCAAGGAGCTACACTACATATGCATGGGTATATGTGTAAAGGGCCATATCGGTGGACTGAACTGCAGAATGCCAGAATAAGAGGGGGATAGCTAATCCTGTCGAAGACTACGCTTCTGGCAGCCTCCGTCTTGCATCAAGTATAAGAGAGTAGATTGAAGTCCTCCAAGTAGCATCTCCAAAATAGCTTCTCATAGCATAATCCTACCCGGCGATCCCCTCCTCGTATCCCTGAGAGAGAGCGACCACCGGTTGTATTTGGCACTTGGAAGGGTGTGTTTTATTAAGTATCCGGTTCTAGTTGTCGTAAGGTCAAGGTACAACTCCAAGTCGTCCTGTTACCGAAGATCACGGCTATTCGAATAGATTAACTTCCCTGCAGGGGTGCACCACATAGCCCAACACGCTCGATCCCATTTGGCCGGACACACTTTCCTGGGTCATGCCCGGCCTCGGAAGATCAACACGTCGCAGCCCCACCTAGGCAAAACAGAGAGGCCAGCACGCCGGTCTAAACCTAAGCGCGCAGGGGTCTGGGCCCATCGCCCTGAGCACACCTGCACGTTGCGTGGGCGGCCGAAAGCAGACCTAGCCCTAGTGGCGTTCCAGTCCAATTCGGCGCGCGCCGCTCCGTCGCTGACGTCTGAAGTGCTTCGGCTGATACCACGACGTCGGGATACCCATAACTACTCCCACGTAGATGGTTAGTGCGTATAGGCTCGTAGCCGACTCAGATCAAATACCAAGATCTCGTTAAGCGTGTTAAGTATCCGCGAACGCCGAACAGGGCCAGGCCCACCTGTCTCCTAGGTGGTCTCAACCTGCCCTGTCGCTCCGCCACAAAGTAACAGTCGAGGGCCGTCGGGAACCCAGGCCCACCTCTACCGGGATGGAGCCACCTGTCCTTTCAGCCCCCTCGTCAGAATCACTTGCGGGTACTCAATGAGCTGACCCGACTTTAGTCACCATCTGTATAGTATGTATGTATGTATAGTATATACCCGTGATCACCTCCCAAGTGATCACGGCCCGATAGTATAGCAAGGCAGACTGACAAGAATGTAGGGCCAATGATGATAAACTAGCATCCTATACTAAGCATTTAGGATTGCAGGTAAGGTATCAACAGATGTAGCGACAATGTCAGGCTATGCATCAGAATAGGATCAACGAAAGCAGTAACATGCTACACTACTCTAATGCAAGCAGTATAGAGGAGAATAGGCGATATCTGGTGATCAAGGGGGGGGCTTGCCTGGTTGCTCTGGCAAGAGAGGGGTCGTCAACTCCGTAGTCGAACTGGGCAGCAGCAGCGTCGGTCTCGTAGTCTACCGGAGAGAAGAGGGGGAAGAAACAATGAATACAAGTAAACAGATGCATATCGATGCATGACATGTCAAGAAGCGATGCTAGGCGTGCCCTAACGTGGTATAAGGTGGTACTGGTCAAGGGGGAATCATCCGGGAAAGTATTCCCGGTGTTTCGTGTTTTCGGGCAGAGGAGCCGGAGGGGGAAAGTTGCGGGTTCGATAGGTTAGGGGGGTGTGGTGGACCAACGGACTGCGTATCCGGAATCGTCTCGTCGTTCTGAGCAACTTTCATGTAGAAAGTATTTTCATCCGAGTTACGGATTAAAAGATATGATTTCTAAAGTTTTATATGATTATATTGATTTATTTAACTCCAAAATTTAATCAGTAAAACTATTGTCACAAAGTGCAGTGCCAGCCATAGTGTATGACAGGTGGGGTCAGAGTCAAAGTCAACAGTCTAGTCAGCTGTTGACTGGGTCAACGTTGACTGGTCAAACAGGGCAATGGGGCCCATCGTCATAGACTAGTTTAACTAAGCAGGTTTAATTAGACTAAATATGTTCATTAGGCTAATTAATCAAAGTTAATTAGGTAGTTAACTAAGCAAATTAATTAATTAATCAAATTACTAATTAATTAAATAATTATTTCTATTTTTCAATTCCGTTCGTTTTTTTTTTAAACAGGGGCATGGGGCCCCCTGGTCAGTGGCACAAGGCCTGGGGCTGTGCAGCCCAGGAGCGAGCGCCGCGGCACCCAGAAGGGCACCGGCGGGCACGGCACCGACGGGGGGAAGGGGCGAGGTTAGGCCGGGGTAGCAGGGGCCGTCGCCGGACGGCGGCAGCCGAAGCGGGTGCTTGGGCGACGGGCGCGTGGGTGGAGCGGCAGGACGCGGTGAGCGCACCGGGAAGGGCCGCGGTGCCCGGGCGCGTGCGTTGGGCGTGGCTGGAGGTGCCCGGGCGCGGCGAGCGCACCGGGATGTGGTGGCCACATCGAGGCAGAGGGGGAGAGAGGAGGACGGATGGCGGCTCACAGGGGGAGTAGGGAACGGGGCAACGGTGTTCGGGGAGGATGTCGAGGCGGAGGATGGGGACGGGCGACGTAGACGGGGAGGCGGCGCCGACGACGGCGGTTGGCGGGGTGACTCCGGCGGGGTGGTCCGGCGTCGGCGCAGGGCATCGGGGGCGTCGATTGCCCCCGACCGGATCCACGCAGGAGGGAGGTTGAGGAGGCGGGCGACGGCGGGGCCGCGCGGGCGGCGTCAGTGAGGTGGCGGTGGGTGGCGACGGAGTTAGGGCGAGCGATGGGGGCGACGGGATCGGGGTCCGCGGCGACGAGGTCGTGCCGGGGCTCGGGGGAGACGGGCGCGATGCCGGAGGGTGAGGAAGAAGGCCGGGAGGGGGCGGCGAGGGCGAGGCGTTTCGGTGCCGGGCGGCACCGGTGAGATGGCGTCGCGGGGGAGGACGGAGGCGGGGGAATCGGGCTCTGCCCCCGATCCAGATCCCATCGAGGGGAAGTGGGGGAGCAAGTGGGGCGACGGGGGGGAGTGGTGCGTGGGGGCTAGGGTTTCGGGGGCGTGGGGGGTTAAGTGAGCGGTGGTGGGCCTTGGCCCAGTTGGGCCTGTGGCCGGCCTGGCTAGCTGGGCCGAATGGTCCAGGGGGAGGTTCTGTTTCTTTTTTTTTTGTATTTATTTGTTTTCTTTTTATTAGCTTTCTATTTTATTTTCTATATAATTTTGTTTTATAAAATATACAAGTAGTACCTAAATTAGTGTTACAAAATACCCCAATGCCACAAAAAGTTTGGTGACAAAATAAAATAGTTTAGTAATTTATTAATTGTAAAAGGCATTTAATTAATTGTTTTTGCTACTGTTTAAATCCTTATAGCTCATTTAAGCATTCTATAAAATCTTGGTTTCTCCATCATAATTGCTTACGATTTATTTGAAACAACCCGAACATTTTAGTTTTAATTTTTTGAAAACTTTTGTTGCTTGCTTTTCTTTTGAATTTGAATTTGAATCGGTTTCGATCTAACGCGAGATTAGCAACAGTAACCGTGGTGACGTGGCATCATTAACGGAGGTTTACTGTAGCCTAATTATCCTGGCGTCACATATGGTGTCGGTGCAACCCACTAATCCGAGCTTGCGGGAGGGAATCTTGAGAACGCATGAGCTCGAAGTTTGCTCGAACATGTGATAGTGACCTGCTCTAACACGAACTAGGAGGAATCCATTCATGGCCAAACCCCGCTCATTATGAATCAAAGGGATGATATATATATACCCTGGGGAGCCCACAGATATGCGTGTCATCACAAAAAACTGCACAGGGGTGATGTGGTTGATCAGAAGACCCCCTATACCCTACATGCAGCTCAAAAATATGTATGGGTCGTGTGTGATGTGTTCGAATACCCAATGCACAACTTCGATGGGGCACCAACTACACTACAAACCGAACACCGTACCCCCAAGCTAGGTTCAAGACGTAGGATGTCGGTTCCCCAACTTCGAGGCGGTCGGGGGGGGGGGTCATCCAATAGGAAACCTTCATGATCAATCCCTTCTCGTACATTGGGTCAAAGGGGCAGATTATGTGGGCCCCCTCATTATCGGTCAAGGATGATATATATAGACCTCGAGGAGTATAAACCGCACAAGAGAGATATGCTCGAACAGAAGACCCCCTATAACCTGCACGCGGCCCGAAAAAATGTATGGATGGTGTGTGATTTGTTCAAATCCCCAATGCACAACCTCGATGGGGCACCAACTACATTAGTAACATTACAAAATGAACATCATACCCCCTAGCCAGGTTAAAGACGTACGATGCTGGTTCCCCAACTTCGAGGTGAGGGGAGAGGGTAGGGGTTGTCGTCCAACGTATGTGCTCAAACTTGATTTGGTCTAACATGGCACACAGAGCAAGAGGAAACCATCATGGTCAAACCCTTCTTGTACATTGGGTCAAAGGGATAGATAGTGTGGGCCTCCAATTTTTAAGAACAAGAAATAACAAAAAAAACATATTCTACAAATTACCCAAACAAGGATCCCAAGGTTTTATATAATCATCATGATAGGTCACTACAGACACATTTAGATGATAAATGTCTCTAATGACCATATCATGGCGCTTTAATGAAGCTTGATATATGCAACTTCCCACTGGGTCACCCATTCTTAGGCTCCTCCATCCCCAGCACGCTTAACTTGTGCGTTCTATTCGACTCGGCTAGCGGATGGGAAGCCACCCATTGCTGATAGGAGTTGCCTCCTTGCCTTTAAGGTGTTTCATGCTGGTCACCGTATGGGACCTACTCCCTACTATTACACACGTTTATGCTTTTAGAAACTGTGTGCAATCTTTACAGGGCCGGTGGGAAACTGATGGGAGGAGTGGTGGGAAATGGTAGCGTGTTTGGATATATAACACCATAAATATGGAAAACTTAGTAAAGAAGGAAGCGCGAGCTAGCAGGACACATGCGCACAGTGCTTACCCACGTGTGCTAGATGGTTGACCAGAACCGCTTTAAATATTCAGGGTCCATCTGGCATTAATTTAATTTGAATTAGTGCACCAAAATGGCTACAAAAATCATACATGCCTCCTTGGGTGCATGTTTAGGTCCCATGCAAAGAATGGGAATGAATCACAACCATCTCGACATCTAGCTTGGCCTCGGACATTAAGAATCTTAGTTTTTAAATCTCGTAAATCCAAAACTCACCAAAAAATCATGAAACTTGGCAAGGTGTCATGACATGGCACATATATGTCATTGAATTTTTTTTGTCCATTTTAGGGCAAGTTTTATTACAAGCCTCTTACAAACCGGAGCTTCTCTCAAGAAGCCTCATGGTTTCGATAGGGAAATGGGCCGCCCATGTGGGGGAAACGATAATCGCTACTTCTTCTCGTCTTGTATTTTTTCTCTATAGGCAACATGGAACACATGATATCCGTGCTGAAATTTAAAATTATTTAGGGGTCGTTTAGCCTTTTTATAAATTAGTTGAGTTTTCTAGGCATTTAATATCCATAATTCAAATCTGAACTACAAATACAAGCTCGAGTGCACCAAAATGGCTAGAAAAATCATACATGTGTCCTTGGGTGCATGTTTAGGTCCCATGCAAGGAATGTGAATGAATTACAACCATCTCGGTGTCCTGGCTCAGCCACAAACATTGGGAATCTTGGTTTTTAAATCCCCATAAATCCAAAACTCACTAGAAAATCATGAAAGTTGGCATGGTGTCACGACACGACACATATATGTCATGGTAAAAAATGTCCTATTTGGGCCAAGCTTTATTACAAACCTCTTACAAAGCAAAGCTTCTCGCAAGAACCCTCGTGGTTTCGATTGGGAAATGTGTCCCCCTTGTGGGCGATATCATAATCGCTCCATCGTCTCGCCTTGTATTTTTTCTACAGGCAACATGGAACAACGGAAGACTCACACTGAACTTTGAAATTATTCAGGGTTCGTTGGGCCCTTTTTATATATTCATTGAGTTTTTTAGGCATTTAATGTCCATAATTCAAATCTGAACTACAGATACATGCCGTGCACCAAAATGGCTAGAAAAATCGTACATGTGTCCTTGGGAATGAATTCAACCGTCTCAGCGTCCTAGCTCGGCCTCAAACACTGGGAATCTCGGTTTTTAAACTTTTGTAAATCCAAAACTCACCAAAAAATCATGAAACTTGCATGGTGTCACGACATGGCACATATATGTTATGGTAAAAAATTGTCCAGTTTGGGCCAAGCTTTATTAGAAGCCTCTTACAAACTAGAGCTTCTCGCAACCCTTGTGGTTCCGGTAGGGAAACATGCCCCTCTTGTGGGCAAAATGATAATAGCTGCCTCTTCTCGCCTTGTATTTTGTTTCCTACAGGCAACAAAGAATAACAGGAGTTTTGTGCTGAAATTTGAAACTATTCAGGGTTCATTTGGTCATTTTTTATATTAATTGAGTTTTCTAGGCATTTAATGTCCATAATTCAAATTTGAACTACAAGCACATGCTTCAGTCCAGCCAAATGCGTGGAACATCGTACATGTGTCCTTGGGTGGATGTTTAGGTCTTATTGAAGGAATGGGAATGAATTACAAATGTCTCGTCGTCCTGAAACATTGAGAATCTTGGTTTTTAAATCCCAGTGAATCCAAAACTCACCCAAGAATCATGAAACTTGGCATGGTTTCATGACATGGCACATATATGCCATGGTAAAAAAATTGTCCAATTTGAGACAAGGCGCAGACATTAATAGCCAACAAAGTCCTCTTGTATCATAAACGGTTGTATTATCTAAACCGTGTGTGTTCCCGTTAGCATTTTAGTGTGGCTATGTGTCTCTTTTTATGGGAGAGTACTACCTCGGTCCTAGTTCATTGGTTCTCTTTGTATTTTGTGCCAAAATTTAACCATAGTCGGTGGCGTGCGTGCAGCTATTTGATTAGACGGGACGAGCGTGAGAAGTCCACCGTGCAGGCTCGATGGGACGCATGCAAGCAGTCCGCCGTGCAGGCTCGACGGGACGCGCGCGACTTGTCCACCGCGCAAGCTAGACAGGGCACATGCTTGCAGTCCGCCATGCATGCTCTCTGGCAATCGAGATCCTTGACCTCAATCCACTAGCCGCCCGCCTCGCTCACAACTTCTCTATTAATGGCGGTTGAGCCGCTGTTTACCATGCGGTCAATTAAAGCACGTGGACGGAGGGTGTTTGCTTGTGATCGCATGGCCCCGCTCAACATTAGCATTTTCTTTGTTCGTGTTTTCAACTCGTATACTGGATAATTTAAAATGTCGCATACGACAGCGGATAATACGATGACAAAATTAAATGGCAACGGATTAGGAAGAGAAACTTACAATGGCGCATATAGTAATTTTGTTACATATTCCATATAATTTAAAATGCCACATGCGGCAAGGCTTGGAAAACACGGGGGCAAGAGAAGAAGGAAATCACGGACAATGATCTGGGTCGCTACTGTCTCTACTCCTTGATGGATCGCTGGGTGACGAGATTCTCCAGCTCCTTCTTCAATTCCTCACGATTTTGCTTGATAGCAGCCACAGATTCATCCACGCGGAGCTTCCTCAAGTCACCAATCAGTTCCTCGACGACCGCTTTCAGTATCACCCCCGAGGCACTGCTCTACTCATCCAGCTTCTTCTTGCCGACGACCTCCTCCTGCATCTGGGCGAGCACCTTGAGGAGCTTTGCATTGTCACCCATGAGTTGCTCGACGAGGCCTATTGCCTTCTCAACCGAGGCATCGCTAATCTCAAGTAGCTTCACCAAGCCATTGACCAACTCCTGCTGCTTAATTAGGCCAATGAGAATGTCGTTGTCGCTGGCCAAGGACTTTAGCGCCACCAGCTTGTCGTGATCACCGACGCGGCGAGTGCACTTCTGAGAGCCCTCGCATGCCGATGAGAGCTTGTTCAAGAGCTTCGTGGTGCACCAAGACATCACTGCTGCGGCTGCCGCGCAGCGGCGGGACCTCTCTAGTGCTTCTGCGGCCTTGGTCTTTGCTCCCTGGTTATATGTCGACCCGCAACTCCTCCTACCGGTCATGGTAAAATGACTTGACATGAAAGACCGGTTTTTGGGTGATGAGGAGAGGAATTGTGAGGTAATTTTTGAGTTGGTAGTTTTTGTAGCCCAGTGCTAAGTGGGAACATGTTTAGGTTTGATCAGTGTGAACATATTTGTAATTACTTCTTGCATGGTAATCTGGAATGTGACGAGAAACAAGCTCATAATTTATTGATGGTTATGGGCTCAAAGCCCGAAATGGTTCCCGGATGACGTACGTTGGCCCGCATTCTCGGACGTGTATGTGTCTGCTCACTATCATACACGGTCCAGATATCTCCATTGTGTCTGATGGGCCGTGATGCCTCCCAGGGGGTGCCAGAAGGTTGACCAGGATTGCAATATGCATGTGTGGTTGTTCGCCGTTTAGGCGGCCGCGACGTGCTTTGCTCGCCGTTGAGGCGGCCACGGCATGCTCTATTCGCGTCCGTCTGTCCGTTTTGCTCTTCATTGAGGCGGTCGTGGCACGCTCTGCTCCAGCATCCCTACGCGCGCTCTGCTCGCCGTTGAGGCAAATTTACAATGACAACGATTAAAAGTTGTCTTACATATTCTGGATATTCAAAATTCCACATGCGAGAACGCCCAGAACACACACGAGCTACATATGCTTAGTGACTTAAAATGTCATTATGTGACATCTGCATACAATTATAATAAAATATAGGCTAAAAGGCTGAGCTGGTGGCCTTCCGACGACGGTCTTCTCAGATGCCATGATCAGCATAGCACCCTTGCGGCCGTTCATTCCAAGTGTCCCGACCCGCGGCCATGTTACCCTTCTTCGCATATGGAGCTGCTTGCACTGGGAGGCTCTTGGGGCTGTTGGGCCTCTTCCATAAGAGCTTGACAACGTGCAATCACGCGCATGACACGCCCGTGGAACCGCTGGGTGGAGCACACAACCCGACAACCGTATGCGGTGTCACATGTTATCACACACATGTGTTAACATAAGGAAACATATGCGTAACTTACTAATCATCACACATGAGTACTCGCACACACATCATCTGCGTTACTCCTAGCCATCACAAGCAACTAGTTTGCATTTTTCAAAGTTTTTTCTACACATAGAATCGCACACGAATTAACTCTAGTAACCATCTGCATTATGTTTTCTCATCGCAAATAGTTCATTCGAGTGGGTTGCTTGCCACATATCACACACATGTTGTTTACATGAATCATTTGTGTTCTTTTGACTAATAGCAAACAATTCATCTATGTGAACTATATGCCGCATATCTCACACATCTTGTTATGTTGAACCGTTTTCTGTTGTGTTGCCTAATCGAAAATAGTTCATATGAATGAATTGTATGCCATATATCGCACACACCTTGATCTAGCTGACCATTTCAATTGCGTTCCCCAATCACAAAAAGTTCATTCGAGTGAATTGTATGTCGTATATCGATCACAACTTGATATGGATGCCCGTTTCTGTTGTTCTGGCTCATTGCGAATAGTTCTTCTGGATTAACCGTATGCCACACATCGCACATGCAACTACAATTTGGATTGTGTTTGATCTCTCCGCCATCGCAAACATTTCGTATCATTTTTGACGGTTATTTTATGTCACCATTTGCGATTAATGCATCACACACAATTTCGTTCAAGGGTCTTGATACGTCTCCAACATATTTATATTTTATGATTGTTCCATCCTATTATATTATCATTCTTGGATGTTTTACAATCATTTTATATCATTTTTTGGTACTAACCCATTGACATAGTGCCTAGTGCATATTGCTATTTTCTACTTGTTTTTTGCATAGCAGGAAATCAATACCAAACAGAGTCCAAACACAGCGATACTTTTTGTGGATTTTTTTGGACTAGAAGACACCTGTTGGGCGAAAGAAATACCAAAGGGGTGCTTTGAGGGGAGCACAGCCCACCAGGGCACGCCTGGGGGCCCAGGCGCGCCCAGGTGGGTTGTGTCGACCTCGGTGGCCTCCCGCACCACCTCTTTGATCTATAAATACCCCAATATTCCAAAAACCCCATGGGAGTCGACGAAAATCAATTCCAGCCGCTGCAAGTTCCAGAAACACCAGCTCCAATCTAGACACGAGCACGGAGGGGTTCATCATCCTCATTGGTGCCTCTCCGATGATGCGTGAGTAGTTCATCGTAGACCTATGGTTCCGTCGATGGCTTTCTCTCTCTCGTTTGATTCTCGATATGATGGTCTCTTGGAGATCCATATGATGGAACTCTTTTTGCGGTGTGTTTGTTGGGATCTGATGAACTTTGTGTTTATGATTAGATATATGTTTTTATCCATGAAAGTTATTTGAGTCTGCTTTGATCTCTTATATGCATGATTTTTATAGCCTCGTATTTCTTCTCCGGTATTTGGGTTTTGTTTGGCCAAATTGATCTATTTATCTTGCAATGGGAAGAGGTGCTTTGTAATGGGTTTGATCTTACGGTGCTTGATCCCAGTGATAGAAGGGGAACTGACACATATGTTTTTTTGCTATTAAGGATAACAAGATGGGGCCTATTTGTACATAAATAGATCTTGTCTACATCATGTCATCGTTCTTATTGCATTACTCTGTTTTTCCATGAACTTAAGACACTAGATGCATGCTGGATAGCGGTCAATGTGTGGAGTAATAGTAGTAGATGCAGGCAGGACACTGTTTGCTATTTTTCTCGAGAGAAGGCACTAGGGAAACTTACGCCCCCTGGTCTCTTCTTTAATATATTTGCCTTTGCGATCTATTTTCATTTGCTTTTATTTTTAGATCTGTTAATCCAAAAATACAAAAGTACTTTGCTGCACTTTATTTTAATTGCAATCTATTTATCCAATCTATCACAACTTTCTCCCGTCCACTTGCCAATTTCTGGCGCCGTTACCCGAAAGGGATTGACAACCCCTTTAACACGTCGGGTTGCGAGTATTTTTTATTTGTGTGCATGAGTTGTTTACGTTGTGTTGTGTGGTTCTCCTACTGGTTCGATAACCTTGGTCTCATCACTGAGGGAAATACCTACCGTCGCTATACTGCATTATCCCTTCCTCTTTGGGGAAATGCCAATGTAGTTCTAGCAGACATCAAAAGGAATTTCTGGCGCCATTGCTGGGGAGGATCAAGTCAAGATAGTCTCCCGACAACTCGCTAGTTTTTGGGGAGGATCAAGTCAAGATAGTCTCCCTACAACTCGCCAATTTCTGGCGCCATTGCCGGGAGGCATCGTCAACATCTACCAGGTTCCTAATCACAAATCTCATCTCCTTGTAATTTAAATTATTTGCCATTTGCCTCTCTCTTTCCTCTCCCCCACTTCAGAAAAATTTGCCGTTTTATTCGTCCTCTTTTTCATTCGCCGTTTCTCGCAGATCTCTTATTTGCTTGAGCTTGTCACCATGAGTGACTTTGGCATGGCAGAAACAGATGATGGCCTAACTCCTAAAATTGGACGATCTGGCAATTTGGATGCTTAAACTTTTGTTTTGGGGCAAGGGAATATCATGGGAAAAGAACATATTCAAGAATTTTTCAGTTGTGTCAGAAATTTAAATCTTGATGATGCTCCTATACTTAAAAGAACAAAATTTTATGCAAAAGCTATTTCGGCACTAGTTCTAAAACTTCAAAATAGATTCATCCTTACCCATCCTACCTTGCAGAGATTGTTTTACGACTTACATGTTATAAAGAATCCCAAAGCTAAAAAGTTTGCTACCCTCGTTCTTATGAATGAATTTGGCTACATAATACGGGAAGCTAGGGAAATCTTTGATTTTTATGGTATGAACCGTGAAAAACCGGTGATAGGTGAGATCCTTTATAATAGTGATTATATTTAAGACATTTGCTTGGAAATAATCAATTTTTTATGAGAATCTTAAAAAGGAAGTCCCTGTTTTACACATAATCCAACAAGTTTTCAATAATGTTAATGAACACTATTCTTGGATTGTTGCCGGAAATCAAAGGCGATACAAAGATAAACAACTTGATAGTGCTAAGGTCTCTATGGATGAGGTGTTTTATGTTGTCTTTGCAAAACCACCTGACAAAAAGACCTCCAAGGGAAATGGAAACAAAGATGAAAACACTTAGATCCTTCGCATTATGCCTAGCTAGGGGCGTAAAACGATAGCGCTCGTTGGGTGGCAACCCAACTTATATCTTTTTGTTTTTCGGTTTTCTTGCTGTTTGAAATAAAATACCCAATTATGCCTATGATTATATTTGTTTTTGTGGTTTAAATTAGTGTTTGTACCAAACAAAGCCTTTGGGCTGATTTGAGTGAGAGTTAATTTGACCTTGCTGAAAAACAGAAACTTTTGCACTCACTAAAATAATTCTCATTTTTAACAGAAGAGCGATTTTGATTTGATTCTTTTTGCAGAAGATTAATAAACAAATTGCTCACATTGTCCTAAATTTTCAGAATTTTTGGAGTTACCGAAGTCTTCTAAATATCCAGATTGCTACAAACTGTTCTATTTTTGACAAATTCTGTTTTCTTTGCGTTGTGTCCTTGTTTTGATGATTATATGGTTTTCTTTGAAGAGTTTGTGCCATAGAAAATTTGGAGTACAATAGATATAATGCAATAATAAAATATGAATGGGCTTGCAACAATACTTACAGTAGTGGTTTGCTTTCTTATACTAACGGGTCTCACGAAGGTTTTGTTGAGTTTTGTGTGATTGAAGTTTTCAAGTTTTGGGTGATATTACGATGGATGAAGGAATAAGGATTAGCAAAAGGCTGATCTTGGGGATGCTTGAGGCACCCCAAGAGATAATATTCAAGAAGTATCAAGCAACTAAGCTTGGGGATGCCCCCGAGCGGCATCCCCTCTTTCTTCTAACAACCGTTACTTGGAGCTATATTTTTATTCGTCACATATTATGAGTTTTGCTTGGAGCGTCTTGTATGATGTGAGTCTTTGCTTGTTTCGATTTTTATTTTAAGTCTTGAATCCTTGCTGGACACACCTTTTTGAGAGAGCCAAAAATTATGCTATGCTTGCTCCTATGCTTCACTTAATTTTTTTGAGCCCTGGAATTGCTCTAGTGCTTCACTTATATCTTTTTGAGCACGGTGTGCTTTGTTAATTTTGAAGAAATGCTCTCATGCTTCACTCAGATTTATTTGGGAGTTAGTAATTTTTTTAAAGAAATTCTCTCTTGCTTCACTTAGATTATTTTGAGAAAAAGAAATATTATGCTCATGTTCTTCACTTAAATTTGTTTGAGCTTATTAAAAGCAACATATGAAACTAGTCCCAAAGTGATAGATATCTAAGGAGGATATAATAATTTTTTTTCCTGAAGATCATTCGACAAAGTAAACTTGGTTCTTAGTAATGGTTTTGAGATATGACGATATGATATGTGAGTCATGTTGATGAGTAATTATGCTTTAGTAAGAATATTGGTGTTAAGGTTTGTGATTCCCTACGCAAGCACGAAAGTCAAAAGTTATGCAATGAAATTATATCCTACTTGTGGTGCATTATTCGGTGTTACTTATGCTTAATGCTCGGGTACAAGATTTTTCTTTTCTTGGTTGGACACTTCTCAATCTTTTTGCTAGCCTTCATTTTGCACTATGTATGATCACTACTTGTGCATCCAAAACCCTTTAAACCGGTTTTGCCATATGAGTCCACTGTACCTACCTTTATGCGGTATTTCCGTGTCGTTCTAAGAAAATTTGCATGTGCCATCTCTAATTTTCAAAATAAATTTCTCTTATGTGTGCTCGTACCGCTAGCAAGGCGGTGAGGGGTGGCCGATGTTTTCCATGCCAGATGTGTTCTCACAATGAGCGTTTATTTACTTGTCATTGCACGAGAGTACGACAAAGGTATTAGGGATGCCCAGTCCCTAAATGAAAAATGAATTTACTTTATGTTGTCAAATAATAAATTCTTTGGAAAGTATTGGAATGGAGGGAACCCGTGGATATAGTTAGCCATGGAAGTAAAAGCATGGTGGAAAAAGGAATAAACTTTATTTTCTGTTTGGGAACCACCTATGATATATCTAGCATGGAAAGTGCTAGGAACTCTAAGTCCTTTTCGTTGGTGGGAAAGTATGCCTCCCAAAATGTTTTCATCTCTCAATTTTTGCTTTGAGCTCTGGCACCTCTACAAATCCCTACTTCCCTCTGCGAAGGGCCTTTATTTTACCTTATGCAATTTTTATTTTGAATTTGTGTCTCCATCTTCTCTTATAAAGCACCAACTAAGGGGCACTATGATCGTATTTGAGCATTGGGTGTAGCTAATATTCGAGTGTGTTTAATGAATGGATCAATGATTGAGCATGATAGGCTAGGGATAACTTGCTTTAGTGTTGATATTTTCAAAGACATGGTTGCTTGCTGATATGCTTGAGTATTAAAGTCTTCATGTAAACACTAGACTATTCCTTTGAACCATATAAAAGTCCAAATGTCCATGCTACAAAGAAAAGATTATGTGATGAACATGATACGTAGCATTCCACATCAAAAATTCTATTTTTACCATTTACCTACTCGAGGACGAGCATGAATTAAGCTTTGGGATGCTGATACGTCTTCAATGTATATATAATTTTTGATTGTTCCATGCTATTATATTATCGTTCTTGGATGTTTTACAATCATTTTATAATCATTTTATATCATTTTCTGGCACTAACCTATTGACATAGTGCCCAGTGCCAGTTTTCTGCTTGTTTTTTACATAGCAGGAAATCAATACCAAATGGAGTCCAAACGCAGCGAGACTTTTTATCGATATTTTCTTGACCAGAAGACACTTGTTGGTCCAAAGAAGTACTAGAGGGGTGCTCTGAGGGGAGCACAACCCACCAGGGCGCGCCTAGGGGCCCAGGCGTGCCCAGGTGGGTTGTGCCCACCTCGGTGGCCTCCCGCACCATGTCTTTGCTCTATAAATGCCCCAATATTCTAGAAACCCCAGGGAGTCGACGCAAATCAATTCCAGCTGCCGCAAGTTCCAGAAACACCAGATCCAATCTAGACACCATCACGGAGGGGTTCATCATCCTCATTGGTGCCTCTCCGATGATGCATGAGTAGTTCGTTGTAGACCTGCGGTTCTGTAGTTAGTAGCTAGATGGCTTTCTCTCTCTCGTTTGAATCTCAATACGATGGTTTCTTGGAGATCCATATGATGTAACTCTTTTTGCAGTGTGTTTTTTCGGATCCGATGAACTTTGAGTTTATAATCAGATCTATGTTTTTATCCACAAAAGTTATTTGAGCCTTCTTTCATCTCTTATATGCATGATTGCTTATAGCCTCATATTTCTTCTCCAATATTTGGGTTTTGTTTGTCCAACTTGATCTATTTATCTTGCAATGGGAAGAGGTGCTTTGTAATGGGTTCCATCTTACGATGCTTGATCAAGTGACAGAAGGGGAACCGACACGTATGTATCGTTGCTATTAAGGATAACAAGATGGGGGTCTATTTCTACATAAATAGATCTTGTCTACATCATGTCATTGTTCTTATTGCGTTACTCTGTTTTTCCATGAACTTAATACACTAGATGCATGCTGGATAGCGGTCGATATGTGGAGTAATAGTAGTAGATACAGGCAGGAGTCGGTCAACTAATCTTGGACGTGATGCCTATATAATGATCATTGCATGGATATCGTCACGATTATTTAAAGTTCTATCTATTGCCCAACAGTAATTTGTTTTCCCACCATTTGCTATTTTTCTCGAGAGAAGCCACCAGTGAAACCTACGGCCCCCGGGTGTCTTCTTTAAATTATTTGCCTTCGTGATCTATTTTCATTTGCTTTTATTTTCAGATCTATTAATCCAAAAATATACAAAAATACTTTGCTGCACTTTATTTTATTTGTGATCTATTTATCCAATCTATTACAACTTTCTCCTGTCCACTTGCCAATTTCTAGCTCCGTTACCCAAAAGGGATTGACAACCCCTTTAACAGGTGGGTTGCGAGTATTTGTTATTTGTATGTAGGAGTTGTCTATGTTGTGTTGGATGGTTCTCCTACTGGTTCGATAACCTTGGTCTCATCACTGAGCGAAATACCTACCGTTGTTGTGCTGCATCATCCCTTCCTCTTTGGGGAAATACCGACGTAGTTCTAGCAGACATCAGGTCTCTGATTAGACCGCCACATTTGGACCATCCTGCAGTAGTGTAGATCCACATTTCCACCGATCACTTTCTCCTCTAAGTGAGGGCAAGCCCTTGGATCTAGATCTTGGAGTTATTGTTGTTCTCCTTGTTCTTCCTCTCATATTCCTCCATAGCTTTTACTATTGTGGTGGGATATAGGAGTGAGGGACTTGACCACTTCGTGTGTTCTTGCCATTGCATTACACTACTATAGGATGCTGCTAACGCGACACTACGATCAAAGAGCCTTTGAGAAACTATGTGCGATGCAATAATAGCAAATGGTGGTGTAAGAGAACCGTCTAAAATGTGCAAAAAGCAATGAAGGATTCATCAAACACAGTTCATAGTTTAGTTGCATGTGCGATGCAGGGCATACGGTTCAGTTAAATTAACTATTTGCGATGAGGAGGAACAAAAGAAATGGGCAGCTAGATGAAGGCATGTGCGATATACAACATACGGTTCATTCGTACGAACTGTTTGTGATTAGGAAACACAAAGGAAACAGTCAGCCAGATCAAGGTGTGTGCGATATACAACATGCAATTCACTCAGATGAACTGTTTGTGTTGAGACAAGAGAACAGAAACATTTCAATATAACAAGATGTGTGTGATACGCGGCAAACAGGTGTGTAATCAGAAATGTGTGGGAAGACCGATAACAACATAGACGATTCCTGTTAACAAGCCATGTGTGTTGTGAGCAAACAATTGCTGGTATACAATTGTCAGTGATTGATGAAATCATCACCGACGGGTTCCCTTGTTTTGTCCGTGTGCATGTGATTTGGTCTGTCTACAGAGCATCATCATATATAAAAATACAGCATTGCATAACCAAATTAAGCATACAATTACACAAGTGACTACACAGATAACATTTTCACACACCAAAGTAAGCAATTACATGCATACTAAACTAGGAGAAACGAGGATCTAATCATCTACTACTTGTTGCGACGAAGCTTGCCATTGCTCTGCTTCCGGCTGGATCCCTAGCCGTTTTGGGGAAGGAGGCACTTCCTCATGTCAACGATCCGCCTGTACATGTCGTAGCACGTGTACGCCTCCTTTGTCAAGTTTCTCCATCCAGGCCGAGTGCCAGGCATGCTTGTCGTTGTTGCAGGAATCCTTCATGTCTTTGTACTAGGGGTCGATGATGGCCTGGCGAGGTGAACCAGTGAGTCTTCTCATGCTCCTTTCTGCCCAGATCTTGTATTGGCCCTAGATGTCGACAAGATTCTGACAGGCGATGCCTGAATTCTTGAGCACCTTGACATTGTTGGTGATGTCGACCGTAGCGAACATGTAGTGAGGGTTGTTGACAAACCTAGTGAAATGCTTGCAAGGCCTTGTGGCCAGGCAATAGTGGTAGACGATGACATGGTGGCCCACACACATCTGGGCAACGACGACCTTGGGACGAGACCCGGCACGAGCGTGGGTGTTCTCGATGTTCAACCTGACCACCTTGTACTTATCGTCGGCAAGCAACAACTCCATGATGAAGATGGAGTGCTCCACCTAGACCGGGTGGTTGGTGTACACCATCGAGAGCTCCTCGAACCTTTGGTGGGTGTCGACCACGGCATGGATGGTCAACTGCTACTCATCATCGGCAGCCGCTCGGAGCACCATTGGAGCCGCGCATGATACTCTCTAAGAATTTGTCATGGTGGGTGTGCTTCTTGCAATGGTGGGGTGCGATCGAAAGGTTGAAGAGACACAAAGGTTAAATAGCCGCTCTAATATTTAACAAATGGGGGCCATCCGGCCTGTAATTGTCAGGTCTTGTCACGGCGTTCATAGCGGAGGATTCCAGTGCACGCTTGACAACACCGCACCACAGTGAGGATTCTAGTGCTAGACAGCACCGCACCGTAGTTTGACCATGCGTGGGCTCGAAGAGGCACCAAATGTATCATCGGTGAGCCTGTCCCCGCGCTACCGTGCAGCTTACTGTGCAAGCTTCCCGCCCGGCTTGGTTTGCCACGTGTCAGCTAGAAGAGGGACAAATCATGGGCATTTATTGGCAAAAAACTTTGTTAAAACGAAGTGTGTGGAATGAATTCGGTCGTAAGTTTACCCTTGGGTGATGAGGTCAAAGTTAAACAGAAGGGTGATGATGGACACTCGAGAGCGATAATTAATTCTGCACTCTACAGGGCACATGGTGGAAGAAACCAACTGTGTGCAATAATGTCCAAGATCGCAGTCGAGTTAGCTATACAGATCATGTGTTGTGAGATCAACAAGGTAAATAGATTCGAGAATGGTTAATAAAATCAAATCTAAGACCATTGCATATTAAGTTCAAAATAGTGCTACTAATATACGAGTCTCATACGATGCCATTTCAACAATTGTACCACAAAGGCTCGAAATATTACAAGGTTCAAATTCCAGAGTTATATGGCTCTAATTCAAAGATTACAAGGTTCAAACTACTATTAGAAATGAAATTCCGCTCATCAGCTGCAAACGCTCGTGCTGATCCGTTGAACATGGATATCAGAAAGGTTCGAACTAATATTACCACTTCTAAGTATGGTTTTGAAACCTCACAACTTTTGCAAAGAGGTCAGCCACTGAGAAGTCATGTACGGGGTTGACACGATGAGTTCCGATTACTCTGCCATCTGAAGTTCCAAAATGAAATTCAGCATTTTTGGAGCCTATTCCATTCTGCCGCAGGCGCCAGTGCTGATCAAAAAAACCATTATTTTTTGGAAATAAATGTAGGGCAAACCTCATTACCTTCAGCACCCTTGCTCTGACAACACAGAACCTGGTGAATATAATCTCCTGTAAGGTCCATCGATAGGAGTTCAAAGTAATTTCTGAGAGATGCAGATCTAGGCATTCGACGTGATTGTTATATTGTATCACATTATCCACCACTGGGCCTAATCTTATCTGCAAAAGAAGAAAACATGTTAGTGCCTAGATGCAGTTTTGAACACTACTACATGCCTATTTGATTTGCAGGATATGTAAAATGCACTAACATGCCATCTTTGACATGACATGATTAACATGGGAATTAACATGCCATCTTCCATCTTCACAAGATGTTGGAGTGGATGAAAAGTTCCCTAAGAAAACTAGTACAAATGAATCCAAAGGAGAAATGCATATGGATTGTAACCATATGGATCAAGCATTGTCATTGTAAACTTGGAAAAGGAGACATGTATGTAGTGAAATCTTCCAAAAGAATCCTTCAGAACTCGTAGTACATTGTCATTGTAAACATGGAAAAAGGTGTCACAAATTGAACTCCCTTATGTTTAACATTTAATAGGAAAGGAACATCACCTTGATATATAGCTTCTCCAGGCACGGAAAGCATCTCATGAAAATGACAACTTGCTCCAGGTTGGGGCTGATAGATTCTAGTGCCAAGACCTTCAATGTGTGTAGTTTCGCGGTCAGGCTTGTCGGAATCATTTTCTGAATGTCAGACGAACAAACATCTTCAAAATTAGAAATAATGTTAATTTGTAGAAGGAGAGGTAGCAGGCGGCTGTTGTACGTGAACGGGTGTGGATCCAATAACCAGTACGGCGTATTTGTCAGACAAGTAGCCCAGCACTGTCAATTTTGACGCAGAAATGACATTGATTCTTGTTGGACCTACTTGATCAAGTACAAGTAATATCTCAAGTGCAGGTGTGTCCTCATTGACCATAACGTGGTACACATCTTCTGATGTCTTCCAGCTGAACCAACAACACACATAAATAGTTTGGAGAGTCATGGAGGTGATGTGGAATGTACTCAGCCCATTGATCGCCTGAAGATGAAGGTACTCGAGTGCAGTACAGCCACGGAGCAGGCACTCCATGTCACCGTTTGAGAGGCATATTACGACAAGCTCGAGGTGCTTTAGTCGTGGTAGAATAAGAGCGGGTGTGTCATTAGGGGGGGACGACAGTTCCTGAACTTGGTGACGCGCAGCGCGGGCGCAAGGCGGAGCGCGGACATTGGTAGCGAGCGCTTACGCCCATCATCAAAAGTGAACTCCTCGAGATGATCTAGGGCGGGGGATCCGAACCAGTCATCAAGCTTGGCTCGGTCCCTGCCGTTGGAACGGAACTTGCCCATTCTAAGGCCTCTGGTTGGGCCAGGGTGACTGCCGAGGATCTTGGAGAACGCATCCAAGCTTTTGCGATAGCCATGGCAGAGCTCGTGGGTGTCGATGAGGTCGAGAGGGGTGAAGTTCCATAGGGGGCGCCACCGTCGTGAAAGGACGGTTGTACGTGCCCCACATTTGATTGGGAGGAGGGAGATGATGACTGTTAACATATCATCGGGGAGGCTTCTGATGAAGTCTATGCCTACTGGAGTCGCTTGCGATTCTAGCTCGCCCCGCCTCCGCTTGTTGGCAGCCCCGTTCTCCACCTCCGGAGTCTCCTTGTCAGCGGCACTTTCTGATAGAAATGAGAGTACATGGAAGATTTAGTTAAAACAGGGCAATAGAAAAGTGTATTGGTAACTAGAAGTTATTAGGTAGGAATATAGTAAGAAAAGAGAATAAAAATTGGTTGCTTAAATATACACAATTCATTTAACATTGCTGGGTAAGTCAACATGTAGATAGTTTAAAACAAAACTTACTTCGAACAAACTCAGGACGGATGATTTTGTTGGGGAAGTTAGCATATATCTCATGACCAGGCCCTTTTATGTGCAGTCCAATTTTAGTGCCAGCTTTCAGTACATAAAACTTAGAAATTTCTTTCCAAAATCCAGCGCCAAAATATGAGTCACCATGTTCATCAAGTCTTACAGTAGCAACAATTGTAAATCCATGGTTTGTGTGTAGTATGACATCCGTGCAGCCTTGATCTATGTAAAGGGAAAAATTGTGCACTACAGAATCTGTTCATAGCAAGGGATGCGCTGCAGAAAATGGTAGGATTGTTAAACAAAGTATGGTAACATGCAAATATGGGCCCAAATTGAAAGAACTATACAACAGTTGAAAATGAAGGACAAAAATCTATAATTAAACAGATAGGGTAAACATGATGTCATGAAGATATGAGAGTAATCGAAAGAACAATACATCATTAATTTTCCTAATATAGAAAGAAGAGGGAAAAAATCCACTTTGACGTATATGGTGCATGTGGCACCTTTTATCCAAATGTAGCAATACTTAGAATATCTTCAGGAAAGTAGGCCATGCCAACCAATTTAGGGTGAGATTGAACATACCGCGCACATGCTCAAGTCATCTAGTACGGTGAGATGGAACCTCTGGCGGAGGTCGCAAGGTCCTAATGTGTCGGCGCACTGTACACTCTATGAATGAAAGAAAACCCTCAAATCATCTCGAATAAAATTGAATTCACGGCCATTTCCACTGGGTGATTAAAGGAGGAAGATGAACTAGGACGAGAGATGAGATAATATCTCATTGAATTAGTTACCTTGTCGTCCATGAGAAAAAACCCTCAGTACGGTAGATTCTCCAACCGAGAGGTGCTGGGTCGACCACGAGCAGCGTCGAGAAAGTCGATGGCGATAGGCGGTGGCAAGCGGAAGTGGCGAAATGCAGTGGGTTTGCCGACAGCCTGGCAGCGGCGGCAGGCGGCGAGCTAAGTGGTTACCTCCGCGATAGGCGGTGAAATGCATAGACGGAGGAGCTTGTCTAGGTGTGAATGGGGACCGGAGGCATGGGGTGGCAGGCGGGGGTGATGGTTTTTGTGAAGTGGGGATGGCGAGGGTTTTCTTTTTTCTTTTTTGAATTGTGTGGTGAGGGTTTTCTGTCCCACAAAGAATTTCGGAGGCAACGGTTTGCTAGAGACAACCATGTGTGATTGACACAACAAGAAAAACTAAAGTCATTGAACACGGTTCTAATTTTGGGAACCGTGTGTGATTGAAGCAACAAGCAAAATGAAAGTCATTGCACACGGTTCCAATTTTGAGAACCGTGTGTGATTCACGTACTACCTCCGTCCTGGTTTATTGGTCCCATCTGTAATTTGTACCAAATTTTGACCTAATAATTGACTAAGAAATGTTTATGCATGTCACCAAAAATTATATCATTGAACACTATGTTCAAATACGCATCCAAGGATATAATTTTTTGCTGACCTGCAGTAACATTTTATGAGTTAAATCTCTAGTCAACACTTGACACAAATTACAAAGGGGACCAATAAATGAGGACGGAGGTAGATTCCATCAACCAAACTAATTGCATCCATATCCCACAGTTAGACATAATTAACATAGATTAAACATACTCAGACATAGATAATAAGCGTACACGTACACAAGCATAGTTCAACAATCATTAAGCATGCTCAAGCGTACATAGTTCGCACATCTCATCTCACAAGCCAGCACGATCCCGAAGCTTATCCAGGTACTCGGCGTATGCGCCGTGCTCTACCCTGCGAGCATACTTCTACTTGAAGGAGCCAACGGCCCATCCTCTTGCATGCGCCAGAACACTTTGATACGCGTCATGAAGCTTATGGTTGCAAAATGGGCATCTATAGCCGCCGTTCCAGGTCCTAATACGCCTGTAATGCATTCCCACATAAAGACCCCTCAGGATTTGCCTCTTGTACCTCCTATGGACATCTTCATCCTCGCTGTCTACATCGTCAGACAGCACCTATACAAATAGTAAAAGAATGTGGCGTCAAATTAATGGTTACAAACTACTCTCCAGCGAACATTTGGCAGTTGCCAAAAATTGGCATCAAATCAACGATTACATGCCGTGAAGTAGGATTAGGAATTTATGGCTATTTATTTATACATATCCAAAGATTATGGTTCAATTTTTAAGCACATCCGTCTATGTAGAGACCAATCTTGAAGAAAATAATGGAACAAACATATGTAGGTCATTCAAAATCAATTGTCAAGTCCTGGCTTGGAATTATTAGCACGAACACTAACCCTAGTCGGATTACAAGCAGAAATCATTTCCACAAATGAAACAACTAATCGCTCATCACTTGTACCATTCAAACAATCAATACACTACACGGATCTCAGATTTCATGGATTGGGAGAACATAACCATAGGATTTATATTCCAAAAGGGGGGAGGCAGGAGTAACCAGAGAAACCCTAGGATCTATTTGACAGATAAATGGGTATAGATGACTAACCAGTTGTCCGTCGTCGTCAGAGTCATCGCTGGAGTGGTCGTCGGAGTCGTCGCCCAAGTCGTCACCAGAGTCGGTGTGGAACTCCACCTCTGGCTGCGGAAGCTCGACGCCATCGACAACGTCAGGTTGCAGCGATAAATCGCCGGTGGTGACGGCAACCTCTATCTCCATCTCCACGCCGTGCTCCGGTGCTTTAGCAGCCTCGGCGTCGCTACTCCCTCTGATGGGGCTCTTTGGCGGCATCCTCATACACTGACAGCTTTGATGACTGAGAGCGGTGTCGAGGATGCAAGCAGAGAGATGGGATTTTGTGTGTGATGAGGATGGAGGGTGCGGCTGCTCGGGTGCACCATTAATATGGAGTAGTAGGAGAGAGGTGAGAGGCGGTCAAACTGCTGGCTCACCTCCCGGTGATCCTGCGCACCGGACTGCTGGCATGCCTACCATCGTTTCACACAGCTACTCGTATGCCTCCTGATGACACTGTGTAGCGAGCACACCTCCGACAATTCACACACCTGCACGCACGCCTCCTAGTTTGCCAGCATGGCCGACTGCTCACATGCGTCCCGTCAACTCACGCCTGCTCGCACGATACACGGGTCGTGTGGCGACATGTATATTGTTTTTCTATTCGGATGATTAATGATGCCGCTTTATTTTTTGCTTAACCAAAGCATGACACGTATCCATTATTGGTCTAACACTCATGGTATAGTCCGTTTGGGGTATTGGTTCCTAATTATCAATAATCTCCCATTTGTAATTAGATAAAGATTACATCAAAACTGGTCTCAAATTTGACCAAAAAAGTACAATGTAACTTTGTATTGGTGTCCATATGACAACACGATAAGTTTCATGAACTTCAAATAAGTTTTGGATGTACTAGAATTTAAAAATCAAGATTCTGATTGTTTGAAATTTTTTGCATGGGGAGTAAACATGCACCTAGTGAGACACATGTGTTTTTGCAATCCATTTAGGTGCGCTGTCACGTGTGCATGTAGCTCGAATTTGATTTTTGCACATTACACCCATAGAAAATCAATCAATTAATGTACTAAAACGTCTTAATGATCTCTGATTTTTTCCGAAATTAAAACGTCCCTCCGTCGGTAACATATATATGTTCACCGTGGGATAATTAATTGAACATGCATCGTAGTTGTAGTGGATTCGCGGTGTGTGTGTGCGTGTGTGCGTTTGGGGGTGGCGAGTGGCTCACAGTACACTACAAGTTGTGGGCCACCGTGTGGGTTGGCCGTTTTGTTAGGCAGGCCGGTGCCACATCAGAGTCGTGAATTCGTAATTTAAAACATTACACAACCCTTTCATACATACATGATTTGGCCATATGAAGTCGATGGTTGTCCTACACGACACTCGATACTCACGTATGACGCTTTCTGTGGTCCCGCGAGGCCATCGTCCATCACTTTGATGACCAGCTGGTAGTGTGGTTAATTTGACCAGCAAGGTAGAATCTTTTTGTTTGTGTTATGGTGGTATATAGTACGCGTCGAAGAGGTGGAACGGGACTAGCATATATATGTTTGACGCGTCGAAGAGGTGGGAATATATATGCTAGTCCCATTCCACCTCTTCGACGCATACTATATACCACCATAACACAAACAAAAAAGATTCTACCTTGCTGGTCAAATTAACCTCACTACCGGATGTTCGTCAACGTGATGGACGATGAAGGGGGAGGGAGATGATGACTGTCAACATATCATCGGGGAGGCTACTGATGAAGTCTATGCCTGCTGGAGTCGCTTGCGATTCTAGCTCGCCCCGCCTCCGCTTGTTGGCAGCCCCTTTCTCCACCTCCGGAGTCTCCTTGTCAGTGGCACTTTCTGATAGAAATGAGAGTACATTGAATATTTAGTTAAAACAAGGCAATAGAAAAGTGTATTGGTAACTAGAAGTTAGTAGGTAGGAATATAGTAAGAAAAGAGAATAAAAACTGGTTTCTTAAATATAGACAATTCATTTAACATTGCTGGGTAAGTCAACATGCAGATAGTTGAAAACAAAACTTACTTCGAACAAACTCAGGATGGATGATTTTGTCGGGGAAGTTAGCATATATCTCATGACCAGGCCCTTTTATGTGCAGTCCAATTTTAGTGCCAACTTTCAGTACATAAAACTTAGAAATTTCTTTCCAAAAGCCAGCGCCAAAATATGAGTCACCATGTTCATCAAGTCTTACAGTAGCAACAATTATAAATCCCTGGTTTGTGGGTAGTATGACATCTGTGCAGCCTTGATCTATGTAAAGGGAAAAATTGTGCACTACATAATCTGTTCATAGCAAGGGATGCGCTGCAGAAAATGGTAGCATTGTTAAACAAAGGATGGTAACATGCAAATATGGGCTGAAAGAACTGTACAACAGTTGAAACCGAAGGACAAAAATCTATTATTAAACAGATAGGGTAAACATGATGTCATGAAAATATGAGAGTAATCAAAAGAACAATACATCATTAATTTTCCTAATATAGAAATAAGAGGGAAAAAATCCACTTTGACGTATATGGTGCATGTGGCACCTTTTATCCAAATGTAGCAATATTTAGAATATCTTCAGGAAAGTAGGCCATGCCAACCAATTCAGGGTGAGATTGAACATACCGCGCACATGCTCAAGTCATCTGGTACGATGAGATGGAATCTCTGGTGCAGGTCGCAAGGTCCTGATGTGTCGGTGCACTATACACTCAATGAATGAAAGAAAACCCTCAAATCAGCTCGAATAAAATTGAATTCACGGCCATTTCCACTAGGGGATAAAAGGAGGCAGATGAACTGGGATGAGAGATGAGATAATATCTCAATAAATTAGTTACCTTGTCGTCCATGAGAAAAAAAACCTCAGTATGGTAGATTCCCCAACCGAGAGGAGCTGGGTCGATCGCGAGCAGTGTCGAGAAAGTCGATGGCTATAGGTGGCGGCAAGCGGAAGTGGCGAAATGCAGTGGGTTTGCCGACAGCCTGGCAGCAGCGGCAGGCGGCGAGCTAAGTGGTTACCTCCATGATAGGCGGTGCCATGCATAGACGGAGGAGCTTGTGTAGGTGTGAATGGGGACCGGAGGCATGGGGTGGTGGGCGGGGTGAAGGTTTTTGTGACGTGGGGATGGCGAGGGTTTTCTTTTCTCTTTTTTGAATTTTGTGGTGAGGGTTTTCTGTCCCTCAAAGAATTTTGGAGGCAACGGTTTGCTAGAGCCAACCATGTGACGCAACAAGCAAACGAAATTCATTGCACACGGTTCCAATTTTGGGAACCGTGTGTGATTGAAGCAACAGGCAAAATGAAAGTCATTGCACACGGTTCCAATTTTGGGAACCGTGTGTGATTCACGTACTACCTCCGTCCTGGTTTATTGGTCCCCTCTGTAATTTGTACCAAATTTTTACCAAGTAATTCACTAAGAAATGTTTATGCATGTCACAAAAAATTATATTATTGAACACTATGTTCAAATACGCATCCAACGATATAATTTTTGCTGACCTGAACTAACATTTTGTCAGTTAAATCTTTGGTCAACACTTAACACAAATTAAAAAGGGGACAAATAAATGAGGACAGAGGTAGATTCCATCAACCGAATTGATTGCATCCATATCCAAAAGTTAGACATAAGTAAACATAGATTAAACATACTTAGACATAGATAATAAGTGTACACGTACACAAGCATAGTTCAACCATCATTAAGCATGCTCAAGCGTACATAGTTTGATCCCACATCTCATCTCACAAGCCAGCACGATCCTGAAGCATATCCAGGTACTCGGCGTACACATCGTGATCTACCCTGCGAGCATACTTCTGCTTGAAGGAGCCAACGGCCCGTCCTCTTGCATGCACCAGAACACTTTGATACGCGTCATGAAGCTTATGGTTGCAAAATGGTCATCGATAGCCTCCGTTCCAGGTCCTAATACGCCTGTTATACATTCCCGCATAAAGATCCCTCAGGATTTGCCTCTTCTACCTCCTCTGGGCGTCTTCATCCTCGCTGTCCACATCGTCAGACAGCACGTAGACAAATAGTAAATGAATGTGGCGTCAAATTAATGGTTACGAACTAATCTCCAGCGAACATTTGGTAGTTGCCAAAAATTGGCATCAAATCAACGATTACATGCCGTGAAGTAGGATTAGGAATTTATGGCTATTTATTTATACATATCCAAAGATTATGGTTCAATTTTTAAGCACATTCGTCTATGTAGAGACCAATCTTAAAGAAAATAATGGCACAAACATATGTAGGTCATTCAAAATCAATTGTCAAGTCCTGGCTAGGAATTATTAGCACGAACACTAACCCTAGTCGGATTACAAGCAGAAATCATGTCCACAAATGAAACAACTAATCGCTTATCACTTGTACCATTCAAACAATCAATACACTACACGGATCTAACAAAACTTACTCAGATTTCATGGATTGGGAGAACATAACCATAGGATTTATATTCCAAAAGGGGGGAGGCAGGAGTAACCAGAGAAACCCTGGGATCTATTTGACAGATAAATGGGTATAGATGACTAACCAGTTATCCGTCATCGTCGGAGTCATCGCCGGAGTGGTCGTCGGAGTCGTCGCCCAAGTCGTCACCAGAGTCGGTGTGGAACTCCGCCTCTCGTTGTGGATGCTCGACTCCATCGGCAATGTCAGGTTGCAGCGATAACTCGCCGGTGGTGATGGCAACCTCTATCTCCATCTCCACGCCGTGCTCTGGTGGTTTAGCAGCCTCGGCATCGCTACTCCCTCCGATGGGGCGCTTTGGCGGCATCCTCATACACTGACGGCTTTGATGACTGAAAGCGGTGTCGAGGATGCAAGCAGAGAGATGGGATTTTGTGTGTGACAAGGATGGGGGGTGCGACTGCTTGGGTGCACCATTAATATGGAGTAGTAGGAGAGAGACGAGCGGCGGTCAAACTGCTGGCATGGCTACCATCGTTTCACACAGCTACTCGCATGCCTCCTGATGAAACTGTGTAGCGAGCACGCCTCCGACAATTCACACACCTGCACGCACGCGTCCCAGTCTACCTGTGTGGTCGACTGCTCACATGCGTCCCGTCAACTCACGCCTGCTCGCACGATACACGGGTCGTGTGGCGACACGTATATTGTTTTTCTATTTGGATGATTAATGATGCCGCTTTATGTTTTGCTTAACCGAAGCTTGACACCTATCCATTATTGGTCTAACACTCATGGTTCGAATAAATAGTCCATTTGGGTATTGGTTCCCAATTATCAATAATCTCCCATTTGTAATTAGATAAAGATTACATCAAAACTGGTCTAAAATTTGACCAAAAAAGTACAATGTAACTTTGTATTGGTGTCCATATGACAACACGATAAGTTTCATGAACTTCAAATAAGTTTTGGATGTACTAGAATTTAAAAATCAAGATTCTCATTGTTTGAAATTTTTTGCACGGGGAGTAAACATGCACCTAGTGAGACACATGTGTTTTTGCAATCCATTTAGGTGCACTGTCACGTGTGCATGTAGCTCAAATTTGATTTGTGCACATTATACCCATAGAAAATCAATCAATTAATGGACTAAAACGTCTTAATGATCTCTGATTTTTTTCGAAATTGAAACGTCCCTCCTTCGGTAACATATATACGTTCACCGCGGGATAATTAATTGAACATGCATCGTAGTTGCAGTGGATTCGCGGTGTGTGTGTGTGTGGGTGTGTGCGTATGGGGGTGGAGAGTGGGTCACAATACAATATTTGTTGTGGGCACCGTGTGGGTTGTCCGTCTTGTTAGGCAGGCCGGTGCCACATCAGAGTCGTGAATTCGTAATTTAAAACATTACACAACCCTTTCATACATACATGTTTTGGCCATATGCAGTCGATGGTTGTCCTACACGACACTTGATACTCATGTATGACGCTTTCTGTGGGCCCGCGAGGTCATCGTCCATCACTTTGACGAACAGCCGGTAGTGAGGTTAATTTGATCAGCAAGGTAGAATCTTTTTTGTTTGTGTTATGGTGGTATATAGTACGCGTCGAAGAGGTGGAACGGGACTAGCATATATATTCCCACCTCTTCGACGCGTCAAACATATATATGCGTCGAAGAGGTATTATATTCAACATATGTTTGACCCACTAGCAAAGTGATGGTGGTTGTCGTCTCGCACCCACTTAAGCGGTTATGAGCGCTATCGACGCTTTCCATTATTGGGCCCGCTTGGTCCATCACTACTTTTTGCCTCACAACGAGAGTGGTTAATTTGACTTAGGTGGGGGTTATTTTTTTCTTGTTAATACGGTATATATATATATATGAGCACACACGCATGCATGTGTACGCATGAATCCCTCCAATCCAGTCGAAGTGGCTAGTACAACTACTCGTCATGAACCGATCTCGCTCTGTGTGGGGAGAGTGTATGATTTTTGACGCACGCGCCACATAAATGTTGTGAAATAGTATTCAAACATGCATGCATGCATCACCTCCATACATATGCATGTAGTGGTTGTCTTCGAATGATACAATTCCTCGGGTGGTTATCGGCGACAAGCCTATATATTCGTGGGCCCGCGTGGGCATCCATGATCACCTTGACCAACAACAAGATAGGTAACCATGGCAGATTCTTCATTTGGTTCGTGTTATCATAGTATAGGTCATTGTCGGATGTTGGGTTCCGGTAGACCCTTAAGGTTCGAACTCTGGGGTGCGCACGAAGATCCCCCCCCCTACCGATCCACGTCCGATCGCCTCGCGAGAATCTAAGCAAAACAATGAACAACACAAGGGACACAAGATTTATACTGGTTCGGGCCACCATTGTGGTGTAATGCCCTACTCCAGTGTGTGTTGTGGTGGATTGCCTCAGGGGCTGATGGTGAACAGTACAAGGGATGAAGAGCCTCCCGAGAGATGTTCTTGAGCTGGTGCGATGAACTACTTGCATGAGATCGATCGCCTATGGATCTGATGAGGACTCACCCCCCCTTTCTCTTCTGTGGTGGCTAGCCCTATTTATAGAGGCCCTGGCCCTCTTCCCAAATATTGAGCAGGAAGGGTGCCAACAACGGCCATTTTGAAGGGTAACATCTAGTACAAGTTATCCTGACTAAAGTTGGTCTTCGGCTGCCAAAGGCACTGGCGATGATGCCGTCTTGGGCTCCACGGTGACCTCCATCCTCCGCTCTGCTGGTCTTGGTCTCGTTGCACTCAAATGGCAACCTTTGCCTAATGCCTCGGTACTCCACGCCTGCGCTTGCCCTCTTTGCACCAAAGAGGAAACAAGGACACTGCGCAGGCCGCCGCCCGCCTGGCGCCCGCCTGGTCTCGATCGTCGCGGCTTGCATCACGAGCACCTCGCGACATACCCCTGCCTTGATCTCTCCGCCTCCTCGCGAGACTGCCTGGCGAGGCCGCTCCTGAGGAAGTCCTGTGTCGTCCGCCCCGCGAGGCTTGGCCCCTCGAGAGGGTCTTGAGTCTTGCACTGATGAGGATGGGCCATACTGGGCCTTCACTCGAGCCACGCCGTAGGCCGCAGGCAGGCAAGTCTGGGGACCCCCGTTCCCAGAACGATGACAGTAGCCCCCGGGCCTAAGGCGCGCTCGGACTTGGCTTAGCAGAGAAGCGAAGGGGCAAGTGCGGAGCGCCGTGCTCCCCATCAGCCTGCGGCCTTGGGCGTCGCGTGGCGGTTGATTGGACATGGGCGCCTCCGCTTCCCCACGCTGCCTCGGCAACTGCTCGACTTGACAAGTCCCTGCATGCAGAAATGAGTCATGATTACCTGTGATTGTGGAGGCCGACGGTTGGCCTCCTCCGGTTATAAATGCAGGAGAGCGCAAGCCCCCACTGTACATCTTCCTCCTTGCTTCCTTCTTTCTCCCCATCCCAGCTGCTCGCCATTTCTATGGCGCCGCCAAAGAGGTTCTCGGCTGCGGAGAAGGGAAAGGCTTGTCGGGAAGGGCCCGACTCTCCCCCGCCCAAGCGCGGCCGGGGTCGTCCCCGCAAGCATCCTGCGTCTCCCGCAGTGGCTCCCCGCGGTCGCGGCTGCGATCTCCCGCGCAGCGATGGGCGCCTGGTGGGCGAGGGAAGGCGCGTCGTGGCTGCATGGCCTCCTAGGCCGCGCTTCCATTCAGCAGAGGTGCTGCTAGAGTTCGTCGTGTGGTCGGTGGACCCAACCGGCGGCTGGCTCCAGCTTCCCCGCTTCTCTGTAGGTGAACTCCCGGCCGGCGCTCCTGGCGGCCTCTGGCTTCAAGAGGACGGTTGCTACAGTAGGGCCTCCTGGGCCTCACTAGAGATCTCTGTCACCAGGAATGTGGCCCTGACCCGCGGCTGGCAAACGTTTTGCCCGCGCGCGTGGCCTGAGCCGGCGGTGCACCCTGCATTTCAAGTTCGACGGTGACGCACCCTCTACGCGAGGGTGTTCGGGGAAGATGGCCGCCGCGTTGGGTGCTACCCCAAAGATGACAACGGCGGCCGGGTGCCCAGCCTCGGCGATGGTCGAGATGAAGATGAAGGTGGGCGCGTGGCCGGCGGCGTTCGCAGCTCGACAAGCCTCGGCGACTACCCTTCGGACGACAGCTCCTCAGATGGTGGCCGTGACCAACCACCGCGCCATTGCGATCGCCATGAGGGAGGTAGCGAGTCAGCCCGTCGTCGCGCCTCGGTGATGCGTGAGGAGGGGTCTGACTGAGCTCCGGAGGCAATGCGAGCCCTCGCCATGAGCCGGTGCCGGGCAAACCGTGTCTATTTTGTTTTCCTCCCTTTCCTGCACAAAGAGAGAGAGACTAGTGCGGGACCCCGTAGGGGCGTGCTGGACCGTTGCCATTAACTATTATGCTATTTTCGTTATTCCCATGCTGTGTGTTGGTGCTACGTGCTCGTGTGTAGGAACTACTTAGCTCGAGGGAACTTGCTGCAACCTTTGCTTCTCGAGGCTGAGGCCTCGTCGCGCGCCTTGTGGCCTGCAAGAGTTAGTCAGGAGAGGTAACTTCCGGTCTTGGTCGTGAGGGCAACCGACTCAGGTCCTGTGTTCGCGTCGCGATGCCCGTGGGGCACGGACCGGGAGAAGTGCTCCCGCGGTGGACTTGGATAGGAAAGCCTCACAAGACTGGGTCAGAAAACACTCGCAAGGGCACCCGCGCAGCCCCCTCGCGAGACTTGCAAAAGAGAAAATGAGTCAGGTGGGCGAAAAAGACAGAGAATCATGGGACAGGGATGGCAACAACGCTAAAAGCAACTCCAATAAAATTTCGAACAAGGATGAACAAGCCAACTGCAGAAAGCAAATGAAAAAGACACATCCGGCACCTAATCTAGTCTTCGACGTCTTCTGACCAGCGCGGAGCTAAGTGCTGCCACTGGGCGTGAGCGGGAGCTCCCGAGGCCCGAGGGCGGCTCTCCGGAGACTCCAGGGCGTGTATAGCCCCAACTCATTATTACATGAGAGTGTCACGGGCGGCGAGCTTCACAGGCATTGGCCTTCTTCACAGGCTCCGATCCTTTCTCGGGGCGACGAGCTTCACAAGCGTTTGCCTTCTTCACAGGCACCGGGCCTTTCTTGGTACGACTAGCTTCACAGGCGTTTGCCTTCTTAACAGGCACCGAGCCTTTCTTGGTACGACTAGCTTCACAGGCGTTTGCCTTCTTCACAGGCACCGGGCCTTTCTTGGTACGACTAGCTTCACAGGCACCGAGCCTTCTTTACAGGAGCTGGGCCTTCCTTAAAGGGTAGAACTTTCGGAGGTGCTTGATCTTCCACGCGTTCGGGATGGGCACCCACTCCTGAGTCTCCAAGCATGCGGCGCCCGGCTTGGAGACATGAACAACATTGAACGGGCCCTCCCACATGGGCGAGAGCTTGTGCAGCCCTTCCCTGGAGAGGACCCGCCTGAGCACGAGGTCACCTACCTCGAGGGTCCTGGGGCGGATGCTGCGGCAGTGGTACCGCCACAACGCATGTTGGTATCTTGCTGCCCGAAGCGCAACCTCCCGACGGCGTTCCTTCCCCAGCACGAGGTCCACCCCCCGCATGGCGTCCTGCTGTGCTTCGTCGAAAGCCAGGACCCGCGCGGAGCGATGCCTGACCTCGTGAGGAAGGACCGCCTCAGTTCCGTAGACGAGGAAGAACGGGGTCTCACTGGTCGACTTGGTAGCGGTTGTGCGGATGGACCACATCACGGAGTGAAGCTCGTCGTGCCAGCCCCAGCCGCAGGCCTCCAGCTTCTTCTTGAAGGTCTGGGTTTTGAGGCCCTTCAGGACCTCCGTGTTGGCGTGTTCGGCCTGGCCGTTGCTCCGAGGGCGTGCCACCAAAGCATAGCATATCTGCATTCCAAGGTCAGCACAATATGTTTTGAAGAAATTGCTGGTGAACTGTGAACCATTGTCGGTGATGATGCGATTAGGCACCCCAAACCGGCTCACGAGGCCCTTGATGAACTTGACCGCTGAGCCAGCTGGGATGGTGCGGACAGTTCCCACCTCTGCCCACTCTGTGAACTTGTCAATGGCGATGTAGAGGTAGCGGTAGCCCCCTAGCGCTCGGGGAAATGGGCCAAGGATGTCTAGTCCCCAAACAGCGAATGGCCATGAAAGGGGGATGGTTTGCAGGCCCTGAGCCGGCTGATGAATCTGCGTAGCGTGGAATTGACAGGCTTCACAAGCTTTTACCAGTTCGATCGTGTCGTTGAGTGCTGTTTGCCAATAGAACCTGCTTCGAAACGCCTTCCTGACGAGGGTCCGTGAAGACGAGTGGTGCACACAATCCCCACCGTGAATGTCTTCCAGTAACTCTTTCCCTTGCTCCCTGGAGATGCAACCAGGGAAACGTCATTCGGCCACTTTCAGTAGTGTTCTCCGTCTTGGATGCAGTAAGCGGTGGCCTACCGCGCCGCGCGTTCTACGTCCTCCTCCTTCTCTGGCAGAGTTCCTTGCGTCAGGTAATCTTTGAATTCTATGGTCTAGTTCCAGGACCAGGCGAGCTCCCGAGGTCGGGCCGCAGGCCGGGGCTCCCGAGGCAGGCGGCTGAGGGAGCTCCTCCCGAGGTTGCGCTGTACTTGGTAGTGTCGGTGCTGCTGAGGGTTTCAAGAGCCGTTCCTCAAAAACGCCGAGCTCCCGAGGCAATCGCCTGGACGCCCTCCTGGCGATGTCATCAGCCTCTTGATTGGTGCCGCGGGGCATGTGCTGCAACTCTAACCCCCAAAACTGCTTTTCCATCAGGCGGACCTCCGCAAGATATGCTTCCATGTGTTCGTCCTTCAGCTCGTACACCTTGTTGGAGAAGTTAACGAGGAGTTGTGAATTGCCCTTGATGATGAGGCGCTTTACCCCCAAAGCGGCTGCAGCTTTCAAGCCTGCTATTAGGCCCTCGTGTTTTGCTATGTTATGGGAGACCTTCTCTCCATGCTGGAAGCAGAGCTGCACGGCATAATAGAGCTTGTCCTAAGTGGGAGATATGAGAATTGCGCCTGCCCCTGCGCCATGTCGCGTGAACACCCCATCAAAGTACATGACCCAGCCGTCCGGTGCTTCACTTCCTGGGGAAAGCGACCGATCCTCGCCCACTTCGAGCCCTGGTGCCTCCGTCCATTCCGCCATGAAATCTGCAAGTGCGGCTCCCTTGATGACTCTGGTCGTGCTGAATTCTAGCTGACATGCTTGCAACTCGATGTTCCATTTAGCGACCCTTCCAGCTGAGTTGGGGCTCCTGAGTACCCTTTCCAAAGGATATGCCGAGACGACCTTGATGGGGTGACCTTGAAAGTAGTGTCGCAGCTTGCGTGAGGCCACTAGCAATGCGAGGAGGAGTTTCTGAGGCATGGGGTATCTCGCCCTCGCATCCCGCAACACCGTGCTGACGAAGTACACAGGATGCTCGATGAGGTTGAGAGTGCTGGCGTGTCCTGTGTCTTCTAGAGGTCAAGGTGCCTCCCGAGACAACGGAGCCCCTAGCGCTTGGTCGCCTGGCGGGGCCTCCACTGCTCTGGGTGCATCCCCTGCTAAGGCTGATCACCATCTGCTGCGGTCGTGGTCTTCGTGAGGCTTTCTTGGCCTTGTTCTGATTCAGCCGGGCTGCGACTAACGCGGTCTTGACCCGACGCTCCTCCCGTACCACCACCAGGGCTGCGCTGGCGGAGTAGGGCGTGGCTGCAAGGTAGAGCACCAAGGGCTCCTGAGGGCGCGGAGCTACCATCACCGGAGGGCTGGTAAGGTACTTCTTGAGATCTTGGAATGCTTTGTTAGCCTCTTCAGTCCAGTCGAACAGGCCCTTCTTCTTCATCAGCTTGAAGAAGGGCAGTGCTCGCTCCCCGAGCTTGGAGATGAAGCGTCCCAACGCGGTTACTCGCCCGATGAGCTTCTGCATTTCTCTGAGGGTCTTCGGCGGACTCATGTCTTCGACTGCCTTGACCTTCTCTGGGTTAGCCTCGATACCTTTGTGGGACACGAGGAAGCCCAAAAGCTTGCCCGAGGGGACTCCGAATACGCACTTCTCCGGGTTGAGCCGCAGGTCCACTTCGCGGAGGCTCGCGAAGGTTTCTTCCAGGTCCTGTATCAGGGTTTTCTCCTCCCGAGACTTCACCATGATGTCATCGACGTAGGCCTCAGTGTTTCTCCCGAGCTGCCGGCCCAAGGCGATGTGCATCAATCGTTGAAAGGTCGCGCACATGTTGCGCAACACAAATAGCATGCAGGTATAACAGTATACTCCGCACGGGGTCAGGAAGGCCGTTTTCTCCACATCTTGTACCGCCATCTTGATCTGGTGATAGCCCGAAAAGGCATCCAGGAAGCACAACAGGTCACACTCGGCGGTAGAATCAACGATCTGGTCGATGCGAGGGAGCGGGAAAGGATCCTGAGGGCATGCCTTGTTGAGGTTGGTGAAGTCGACGCACATGTGTTCCTTTCCCCCGTCTTAGGCACAGCAACAGGGTTGGCCAACCATTCAGGATAGCGAACTTCGCGAATGACGCCTGCTGCCTCTAACTTGTGGGTTTCTTGGACGATGAAGGCCTCCTTCTCAGTGGACTGTCGCCTTGCCTTCTGCTTCACGGGGCGCACGTTGGGGAACACATTGAGATGGTGTTCAATCATATCTCTTGGGACCCCTGCTAGCTGATCAGGTTCCCACGCAAACACCTCCTTATTTGCGCGCAAAAATTTCACCAGGGCCTCCTCCTGCTCAGGATCGAGATTGGCACCTATGGTGAAGGTGGCGCCTGAGGATCCATCCCCGTCAACTGGTACTTGCTTGGTCTCTGCCTTGTCTTGGGGGAGTAGCTGCTTCTTCTTGGCCGGCGCAGCCCCCTTGGGCTCGAGGGTACCTGCGCTGGTGGGCTGCGCCACCGTGGCCGTCTTGAAAGTGAGCTTGAGCGCCTGCAGCGCATCTCTTGTGTCTCCGGACACGGTAAGGACGCCACTACTCTCGGGCATCTTCATGAGGTTGTAAGCCGGGTGAGTGGCTACCATGAACTGGGCCAAGGCTGGGTAGCCGAGGATGGCGTTGTACGGGAGGCTGATGGGGGCGATGTCAAAGTCTACCATCTCTGTGCGGAAGTTGTCGTGGGTGCCGAAGGTCACCGGGAGGCGGATCTGTCCCAGGGAGCCGGTTGAACTTCCCCCAATGCCCGAGAAGGACCTGTTGGGTTGGAGTCACTCCAGCAGCACATGGAGGAGGCTGAAGGCCTCCACTGAGAGCACGTTGAGGCCGGCACCACCATCGATGAGGGTCCTGGTGACGGCCACCTGGCAGATGGTGGGGGTTCACAGCATCAGGAGCGCGCCCGAGCAGGCGGTGTTGGAGGGGTGATCGTCTGAGCTGAATGTCAAATCGGCCTTCGGCGCCACCCAGCCTGGGGTGCTTCACGGCGCTTGAGGACGGCACCGATCCGGCGGATGAACGGCTTGACGTGGCGGCTCGAAGGTGGCGCCAGCGAACCGCCCAGGAGAGCTGCGACGACCAGGGGCGCCAGCACAGCATACTGGGCGAGGAAGAGGCTGCACAACTCCTCCCCGGTGGCCACAGAAGCCGCAGGCAGGTGGAGCAACCACATGCGCGGAACGCCGGTGAGGGCCATGGGCAGCCAGTTAGCCATGACCCTGTCGTCGCCCCCTGCCTCGAGGACGGCCTCCTCATACGCCAGCAGGAAGGCTAGCGGATCCGTCGTGCCGTCGTAGCATGTCGGCGTGTCTGGCTTGAACTTGTTAGGCCACTGCACCTGCCATAAGGTGGGGGCCAAAGCCTGGAGCCCCCTGGCCCCATCGCTGGCGCCGGCCGCTGGAGCCGGAAGCACGATGTCCGCCATGAGGGAGAAGCGTGCTGCTGACAAAGAGTGAGCCGACGGAAGGAAGATTTTGGCGCACCCCTACCTAATGCGCCAAATGTCGGATGTTCGGTTCCAGCAGACCCTTAAGGTTCGAACTCTGGGGTGCGCGCGAAGATCTCCCCCCTACCGATCCACGTCCGATCGCCTCGCGAGAATCTCAGCTAAACGATGAACAACACGAGGGACACAAGATTTATACTTGTTCGAGCCACCGTTGTGGTGTAATACCCTACTCCAGTGTGTGGTGTGGTGGATTGCCTCTGGGGCTGATGGTGAACAGTACAAGGGATGAAGAGCCTCGCGAGAGGTGTTATTGAGATGGTGTGATGAACTACTTGGATGAGCTCGATCGCCTATTGATCTGATGAGGACTCACCCCCCTTTCTCTTCTATGGTGGCTAGCCCTATTTATAGAGGCCCTGGCCCTCTTCCCAAATATTGAGCGGGAAGGGTGCCAACAACGGCCATTTTGAAGGGGAACATCTAGTACAAGTTATCCTGACTAAAGTTGGTCTTCGGCTGCCAAAGGCACTGGCGATGACGCCGTCTTGGGCTCCACGGTGACCTCCATCCTGCCGCTCTGCTGGTCTTGGTCTCGTTGCACTGAAATGGCAACCTTTGCCTAATGCCTCGGTTCTCCACGCCTGCGCTTGCCCCCTTTGCACCAAAGAGGAAACAAGGAAACTGCGCAGGCTGGCGCCCACCTGGTCTCGATCGTCACGGCTTGCATCACGAGCAGCTAGCTAAGTACCCCTGCCTTGATCTCTCTGCCTCCTCGCGAGCCTGCCTGGCGAGGCCGCTCCTGAGGAAGTCCTGTGTCATCCGCCCCGCGAGGCTTGGCCCCTCGCAAGGGTCTTGAGTCTTGCGCTGATGAGGATGGGCCGTACTGGGCCTTCACTCGAGCCACACCGCAGGCCACAGGCAGGCAAGTCTGGGGACCCCCGTTCCCAGAACGCCGACAGTCATGGTGAGATTCAGACCTAATTAAAGTTCGAGCGCATATACTATGCTCGCATGCATGCATGAATCCCCGTCAGCCTGAAGTGTGGTGTAACATATATACATATGCATCATCAACCTAACCCTCACTCGCTGTGGGTAATTCTAGTTCGAAAACACGGTGCCACATCAAAGTTGTTCCATTGTGTACTAAAAAACACAACTGATCCATACATATGTTTGGGCCACACGTATGCAGTAGTTGTCTTTGGGGACTAGCTACTTGCGTCATTATTGGCGAGCTAGCCTATCTGGGGTCGCATGGACGACCATCACTTTTTACCAGCAACAGGAAAGAGGTTGTATGACCAACGTGGATTATTCTTCATCCTTTTTATGATCAATCTTGGTGAGATGCCTCTTTGGCCCACCGACTAAAAGTGTGTGTGTGGGGGGTGGGGGTGGGGGCTGCTACTTTACACTTTGCTAGGTGAACCTCGG